>NC_061112.1:4518967-4780936 GCF_002878395.1 Capsicum annuum
ATCTGTATATGTATTTACGGTAAAAAACATGCATATATATCTGCATATATATTTACAGAAATACATATTGACTCACATGTATATATAAATATATATGACACAACATCTCTATAATAAAATGACAATTATACACATATACATATACATAAAGGTAATAAAAAAATACATGATAGATATCTTAAACAGTAAAAGAAAATAAATAAGTACATATATTACCCTCTAAAATGACATAGCATGTACAGTTCAAAGACAAATTCAACACCGTATAAAATACATATAGCTCTACATATGTATTTATAGAATACATACCTGATCCATATGTGTATTCTTATTTTATATGAGTCACTTTTGTATTTCGCAAATACATATGAAGATATATAGTATAGTTATGTTTGTTACTGTTTAATATGAATATGATATGTATGTTTTGTACCGTAAATATATATCCAGATCTGTATGGCTGTTTTTGAATATGTGTATGTGATATACATATTTGTCTTTTCAAAATAAAAGTTAGAGATAGAAGAGTAAAAAAAGGAAAAAAAACAAAAATATAAAAATAAAAAAATGAAAAAAAGAGAAATGAAAAAAAAAGGAAGAAAGAGAAATAGAAGTGTAAAAATAAAATAAAAAAAGAAACAAAATAAAATAAAAAAGAAGAAGAAGAAGAAAACGAAAATAGAAAAAGAAAAAAAAGATATGAGTAAGGAAAAAAAAAGAAAACAAAAAAGGAAAGAAAAAAAATAGAAGAGAGAAAATAAAGTGGAAATGAAAAAAAATCAAAATAAAAAAGTAAAATGATAAAAAAATAAGATGAAAAAAAAACTAACAAGAAAAAAAAGACAGAGACATAAGATAATGAAAGACAATAATGATGTTTTATTTTAAAATCTTGAAGATTATGAAGATAATTATCTTCAAATATGAAAAAGGGAAAAAAAGAAAACAAAAAATAAAAAAAAAGAAAAAAGGAAAAAAAGAAGAGAAATATAAGAGAGAAAATAAAGTGAAAATAAAAAAAATGAAAATAAAATAAAAATATAAAATCATAAAGAAAATAAGATGAAAAAAAAGAGGGTAAAAGATATGGCTATATTTGGGGGAGGTGAAATAGTGGAGTGAAAATAGGAAAATGTAAAGTAGTGAGAGTAAAACATGCACTTGTCTAGTTAATGAGTAAAATAATGTTACTCTTGCTATAAACTGTAATTTTACAAAAGTATTGCTATTTATTGTAATTATAGTCTTAAATATGCTACTTTCAGTAATTTTTCCAACTAAAAACCAGCCCAAACACCCCTTTAAATCTTCCTACCCAGGCCCGCAAAGTCAACAACACCAGCCCCCCCAAGCCCAAAAAAGAGACTCGGTCCAGCTCCAAATCCCTTCCCCTTAACCTTCAGCAACCCACTCCAGTAATAATTCAATAATAACCGACAACACCTGTTGTTTTCAACAACATAACATCGTACAACGCTGTAACAAAACAACGGCGTCAACAACTTAGTATCAACCACGACAAAACCAGTACACCACAACATCGACAATAACCCATCAACAACAAGACCAGATCCAACAACGTACAATTTGCATTAGAATATGCGTGTTTGGCGTTGTTTCGAGATTGAAGGTATAATTGATTATTTGTATGTGTTGGTAAGCTTGAAGCTTTTAACGGGTTAGCGCTATGTTGGTTGAGTTTTGTTGGGAAACAATAATAATATTTATTATCAATTGTGAAAATAAGTAAACTGCAATAACAATATTATTTAATAACAATATTATTTCTTATATAGTAGCAACAACAACAGCAACAGTCGTGCTAGGCACTGTTCGAAGAAACTATTTCTGCAAAGTGAAATATTTTCCTAGGATTAAATAAGGACCTCCCTGATTAATTAGAGGATATCCGAAATTAAATAAGTCCTTCCTAATTAATCAGAAGATACTGGAATCAACAAAATTAATTATAAACCAACAAGTTTTAACTTAGAAAAGAAATAATAAGATTATTATAAAACCAAAGACAAAGTGAAATAAGATGAGAAAGTTAGTAGAGAAGAGAAGAGAGTATCTATGTTAAGTTGTAATTTTCTTTCTTGAAAGTGTTGGCTATTTATAGCCAATTTTAATAGGTGAAAAAGAATAAGAAATTAATTAATAAATTTATTTTTTTACTTTGGGAACAAGAAAATACTTTATGTGTTTCCCAAGTACACATGTTAATTAATCTCCAAGTAAAATACACATGTTAATTAATCTCCAAGTAAAATAATTGACCATTAATCTGTCATATGGTTAAAATTATTTTTCTCTAAAAAAAAAGAAACTTTAATATATTTATTTTTCACTTGAAATTGCAAAACAATTAATTTAAATATTTTAAAATATCTTACAATCCCTTATATGTTTTAAAATAAAAAGGTTAAAACTTGTGGGATTTATATGGATAAAATGCAATAGGTTTGATGTCTTTTGGACTATGAACCAAACTTAGACTGATAAAATTTAATTTACAGAATTATTGGTGAAATATAATATTTCTATGAACCAAATAATTCTTGTTATAAGACAGAGACTTTATTAATCACATTTTGACCATAATTTTGTCGTTCAATGCGGTTTTGCGCCAATAGGTCATGCGCGTGCTTGGTATTCATGAGAGCTCTACAGACTAGGCCAAAGTCTCATAGGAACGGCCTCATTCCACTTCTCATATAGGTGAATTCATCAAGTGTCCACTGCTTTAAATACACCACCCGTAAGGGCTATGAATTCATTAAGAGTTAATAACTCATCCCTCAATTTTAGTAGCAGTTCAAGCACTATCAATAAGTGCGCAGTGTCAATATCGACTTTTTATTACCCATATGAACCTACTTCATGGGATCTCCAATCACATAGGTTGGGTTACCATCTCTATTGACAATCATATTGGCCTTAATCCCATCTCTTTTGAGGTTTGAAGAATTAATTTTCTTCTCACGAGTTTAGTCAGTGAATCAGCTGAATTTAATTCTGACTTCACATAATTAATGGAAATTATTCCATCTCTCAGAAGCTGCTTAACAACCTTATGGCTCAATTTCATATGTCTACTCTTACAACTGTAAGATTTATTCTTCGTAATAGCAATTGCGGCTTGACAATCACAGTGTATATATATGGGAGGCACCAGATCATCATTATTAAAAGAGATATTAGACAACAAATCATCCTTTTTAAAAGGGATCTTAGGCGACATATCATCCTTCTTAGAAGGGCTATGAGGCAACAGATCATCCTTTTTAAAAGGAATATTCTCTAAGAAATTTCTTAGCCATTCAGCCTCAGTACCAGCTAACTCTAGAGCTACAAACTCTGATTCCATAGATGATCTAGCGATAATCGTCTGTTTAGCTGATCTCCACGATACTGCACCACCACCTAAAGTGAACACATAACCACTAGTGGATTTCGTCTCTTCTGAATCAGAGATCCAATTTGCATCATAATATCCTTATAAAGTAGAAGGAAATCCACTATATAGAATACAATAATTCATGGTTCCTTTTAAATATTCCATTAATCTTATTAATGTAGACTAATGCTCTTTATTGGGGTTGTGAGTATATCTACTTAGTCTACACACAGCATACGTTATATCAGGTCAAGTAAAATTCATAAGATGCATGAGACTCCCAATAATCTGTGCATATTTAGACTGGGCAACTGAGTCACTATAATTCTTTTTCAATTTAGAGTTAGCATCATAAGGAGTAGCTACGGGAGTTACCTCCCAACATTCAAACTTCTTAAGAATCCTTTCAACATAATGTTCTTGTGTTAACATTATTCCATCGTTATTCCTTATAACTTTAACTCCCAAAATCATATTGACTTCACACAGATCTTTCATATCAAAGTTAGTAGATAAAAATAATTTGGTACGTTCTACAATATTTAAACATGTACCAAAAATAAGCATATCATCAACATATAAACAAATTATCATATAATCATTCTCTACCACTTTAGTATAAACACATTAATCCACTTCAATAGAAGAAAAGTCATCTTTTATTAAGACTTGATCAAATTTCTCATGCCACTGTTTAAGAGCTTGTTTAAGGCCATAAAGAGATTTAATTAATTTACAAACTTTATTTTCTCGTTCAGAAACTACTCAGCCTTCAGGTTGAACCATATAAATTTCTTCTTCTAAATCATCATTTAAGAAAGTTGTTTTTCCATCCATTTGATGGATAAACCTTTTATGAATCAATGCCAAAGCAATTAATAATCGAATAGAAGAAATTCTTGTCACTGGTGCAAATATATCAAAATAATCAATAGTTTGTTTTTGAGCAAATCCTTTAGCTACTAAACAAGATTTATATTTATCTATAGATCCATCAAGATTAAATTTCTTTTTGAAAATTCATTTACATTCAATAGGTTTTGCACCTGGAGGTAAATCAGTTAAAACTCATGTATTATTTTTCATGATAGAATCAAGTTCAATTTTTATTGTCTCTTTTCAAAATTTAGCATCAGAAGAAGATATAGCTTCAAAATAATTTGATGGTTCATTATCAATGAGAAAAATTTGAAAGTCATTTCCATAAGAAAAATATTCTTTTCTAGGCCTTCTACTCCTTCTCAGTTCCGCAATATTAGAGGTAGATTCAATTTCTCTTTCAACAGGTCCATGAGAGATTTTATCACATAGTGGAAAAATATGTTCAAAGAATTCAACATTCTTTGTCTCGATAATAGTATTACTATCAAGCACATCACTCTTCAAAACAAGAAATCTATATATGCGGCACTATGTTCAGCATATCCGATAAGCATGCAGTCAGTAGTTTTAGAACCTATTTTTCTCCTTTTAGGTTCAGGCAAAAGAACTTTAGCAAGGCACTCCCATACTTTTAAATATTTCAAGTTAGGTTTATAACCTTTCCACAATTCATAAGGGGTTTTACCAGTTCGTTTATGAGGAATTCTATTTTGCAAGTGACATGTAGATAAAATAGCTTCACCCCACAAATTATTAGGTGCACAAGAGCTAATTAGCAAAGAGTTCATCATTTCTTTGAATGTCCTATTTTTTCTTTCATCTATACCATTAGACTCAGGTGAATATGGAGGAGTTACTTCATGAATAATTCCTTCTTTTTCACAAAAAATATTTAAAGATACATATTCTCCACCTCTATCGGATCTAATTCTCTTAATTTTTCTACTAAGCTGATTTTCAACTTCAGATTTATAAGACATAAAAGCATCAAATGCATCATCTTTATTTCTAAGCAAATACAACTTGGTAAATCTAGAAAAATCATCAATAAAAGTCACATAATATCTTTTTTCACCTCTAGTCATAGTTTGTTTTAAATCACCCAAATCAGTGTGAATGAAAGATAATAATTTAATTTCTCTATTAACTAAAAAACATGACTTTTTCGTAATTTTAGCTTCAACATATATTTCACATTTATCATAATTATTTGAGTTTAAACCAGATATCAAACCAAGTGATTGCATATTGTTTATAGAGTAAATACATAATTACCCCCTAATGTTGGCCGAGATTTAAAAAAAAAAACCTAAACTTTGAATTCGACCTATTACCTCACGATTCTTCTTTATTCCGTTACAAATATACCATTTTGGACCTCTGCGTGTATACACGCGCCACAGGCGCGTGAAAGGGCTCAAATTTGACTTTTTTGATCAATAAAAAGTTGCCACGTGTAAAAATTTTGATATATAATTTATCTTTTTTTTAAATCAATATTTATTTATTTTTTAAATTTATTTCATACATCACCCCCACCTCACCACCCACCCCGCAGCCCCTACCCACCATTGTCTTCTTCTTCATCACCATAATTTAACAAAAACATCAATTACATCAACAACAACATCAATTACAACAATAACAACATCAATTAGAGTAACAACAACATCATCATCACCATAACTCTCTTTCTCTTCAATCCTCTCAATCATCGCCATAATTCTACTCACTTTTTACCATCTCCATGTTTACTTTCTTCAATTTTTAACTTCTTATTTCAGTTTTTTTTTACATTTTGAACAATTTTCTAAAACCCAATATATATCCTAAGAAGAACTATAAAGCTCCATTTTAATGGAGTTTTGATGGTACAAAATTAGGAAGCAATACAAAATTAAAATAAACATGAAATTGGAAACCACAAAAACAAACATTGAAATCCAAAGAGAAAGAAGAATATATGGAAATTGATGGGGGTGGGGGGAACCTGCTGGACGGGGGGAATGGGGGAGGAAGATGTTGGACGAGGTGGGGGTGGGGTGGGGTGATAAATAAATTAAAAGGGAAAACTTTATTAAAAAAATATAAATAAAATATGAAATTAAATTATTTAACATGTGGCAGCATCTAATTGGCGCGTGCATCCACTCTCTTTCTTGTGACTGAGATTCAGCGAAAAATGGTGTATTTGCAATGGATTAAGTAAGAATCGTGGAGTAATAGGTCGAATTCAAAGTTTAGGTATCTTTTTGCAAATCTCGACCAACTTCAGTGGGGTAATTATGTATTTACTCTTCTTTATGTAAGAGAAATTAACATGTCCTAATCTAGTATGCCATAAAGAAAGACTCAGTCAAATACACAGAAATAGATACATTTTTAGAAATATCATTATGAGTATTAAGCATATATAATTCATGGTTACAACGTCCATTTCCAATAAGAAATTATTTTTAGTTAATATGACCTCATTGTTTTCAAACACAACCTTTATTCCAACCTTTTCTAATAATGCTACAGAAATCAAATTAAGCCTGATATTAGGAACATGCAACACATTACTCAATGCCAAAGTTTTATCAGATGTGAGTTTGAGAAGAACTTTGCCTTTTCCAAGAACTTGAACAGTTCTCGAGGTCCCAAGATAAACAATTTCTTCTTCTTTTTCAACTTGGGTGTATGATACAAAATCATTTTTATTTATACAAATGTGCCTAGTAGCACCAGAGTCTACCACCCAATTTCTTACGTTGGTTTCAATATTCATTTTTGAAATGACCGCAACAACTATATCATCCGTTTCAGTTAAATTTATTTTTGACTTAGCGGGATTGTCATTTCTTTCACATATTCTCTTGCATTGAGATGCATCTTTTATAAAGATTTTATTACTATTATTAGGCATGTAACCAAGTTTATTTTCATACCTGAATTCTGCAGTATCATAATTTTTTGACAAACTGACTGGAATGGAAGTAACCATAGCAACATCAGTATTATCAACGGTCTTAGGACCAATATTATATGCCATAGTTTTTTAGATTATTGGGAAACAATAATAATATTTATTATCAATTATGAAAATAAGTAAACTGCAATAATAATATTATATTTCTTATATAGTAGTATCAATAAGTTACAATAACAACAATAACAACAATAATAATAAAAAATCACTATTATAATATTTTAAGTAACATATAAATTGCTTGAGTCATGCTAGGCACTGTCCTAAGAAACTATTTCCGCAAAGTGAAATATTTTTCCAGAATTAAACAAGCACTTTCCTGATTAATTAGAGGATATCCGAAATTAAACAATTCTTCCCTAATTAATCAGAGGATGCCGGAATCAACAAAATTAATTATAAATCAATAAGTTTTAACTTAGAAAATAAATAATAAGATTATTATAAAACCAAAGACAAAGTGAAATAAGATGAGAAAGTTAGCAGAGAAGAGAAGGAGAATATCTATGTTAAGTTGTGATTTTCTTTCTTGAAAGTGTTGGCTATTTATAGCCAATTTTAATAGGTGAAAAAGAATAAGAAATTAATTAATAAATTTATTTTTTTTACTTTGGGAACAAGAAAATACTTTATGTGTTCCCAAGTACACATGTTAATTAATCTCCATGTAAAATACACATGTTAATTAATCTCCAAGTAAAATAATTGATCATTAATTTGTCATATGGTCAAAATTATTTTTCTCTGAAAAAAAAAACCTTTAATATATTCATTTTTCACTTGAAATTGCAAAGCAATTAATTTAAATATTTTAAAATATCTTTCAAGTTTTGTGTTACTTCTTTCATATTTATAAAAGGTTATTAAAAATGGGGTTTTGTTTCGAGAATAATCGTTTGATTTCGACCAAAGAGAGTAGTTGATCTATTTCCATTGATATATTGTGCTTGTTTTATAGTTGGTTGGTTTAACAGAAATTGAAATTTTATCTTGAAATAGTACATGCTGGTTTCCTGATCCGGTTTGTGGCTTGAATATAACTTTGAGATATTCTGAAGTGTTTTAATTTATTGGAAAAATAGAGGTTTTCCTTTGTGAATATGTGCCATTATCCTACTGTGTGTCTGGGAATTTCATGAATTTAAAGCTCACTTAGTACCTGTTCAAGTTGAAAATAGCAAGTCACAAGCCTTGTTTAGATTGTTGGTTTGACCAGATGCATAAGATTTTCTTGTTGCACCCAAATTTCTTTATCTTGGTGATTATTAGTTTTGTTTGTTAATGGCTTTATGCATTAGTATAATCCGGCAGTATCTCCTGCTAGACCATGAATTTTGCATTAGGTCATGTTAAGGATTTTATAATGATTTGTCTTGTTTTGATTAGGAGAACACGATCTCTTGCATTGGTATAAGCTAGCTGCTATTTTGCTAATGTAAGCAACTAGGAAAAGCTCAGCATTATGTTCAAAGCCCCCCTTCATTTAAAGCTCTAGTTAGATAGAATTTGTCCAGTACATAATGTCGGGTCCTTTTGCTTTGTTTTACGAGTTTATATGTGAATCAATCTTAGTTGTATAATGTTATTGACCTACTCATGTGTTTTACTCTCTTAAAAGATTTGGATTGTCCAATTGAATGCCCTTATACAAGTCATTTATTTTTGTGATTTCTTTGTTGTCCAGCTTTATAAATCCTTTTTCTTTGCATGAAACCCCCCCTCTGGTGAGTCCACTGGACTCTCCTTTGCATCTACGGGATCAAGTCCCATTCCTCGGGATCAAAACCATCCTTATTCGAGTAAAAAATCTCCATCAAAATCTGCCTGGGGACTGGTATACATTAGATATACACTGTAAAACTGCATCATTACGCGATTTATGATGAAAGGTGGAAGGAAAATAAGCAGTTTTCGACACTGATATACACTATATATGCAGCTATATACAAGAAAATCGCATAGGAATACAGCTGGTATACATATGGTATACACTGCAGAAAAATGGACCAAAGTCCATAAAGAATGGGCCCAAAGTTGGCTAGATTTGGAAAGGGCCCAAATTTTAATTCTTATTCATTTCCTTATAATTCTTATTTGATTATGTGTTTGTATGAAATTATTAATTTGGTTAGTCTTAAAAATCCCCTTTGAATTGTTACTTTTATTTTGTTTCTTTGCACATTTTATTTTATAGCATGATATTCGAGGATAATAAAAAATATATTTCTTTATGTTTTTTCCTTAGAATGAACTTTTAAAAAATCAAAATGGCTTTCTATTTTCTCAATATGACAAGGTAGTTCATTTAAGTTAAAAGAGAATTCTCATCGACCTAAAATCAATTTCCTTTGTAAAAGATAAAAATATCTTCACTAATTAGTCAAAATTCATAATTTATTTAAATCGATATTTTTTGTGAAGATAGATTTTTTCTTTATCAAAAATGATATTCAAAATTTTTTTTTTCCTTTCCTTTTTTTGTTTGAAAGAATAATTTATAAAAAAAAGGGGTTTAGTTCAACCTTTCCTTACAAGAAGTTTTTTTTCTCAAGTTAAACAAGATCAATTTTCGTCTGGTTGACAAATTTTTAAGTCTAAAAAAAATAAATAATTAAAGGTAATATTTTTCATAAAATCAAGTCTTCGTAAAAATTAGCCACTTTAGTTAGTTAAGTTAGCTCTTTTGGCAAACCGTTTTAACGGACGCTCCTATGTGCCTTAAAAATCTTCTTAGAGCGTTAATCGAACCCTTACCTAGAATATCTAGTTTTAAAGGTTTATTTTTATTTTGCAACCTTTGAAACTCTTTCAAGTTTTTTCTTGATTTTTTCTATAAAAATCAAGTGGCGACTGTGAATTTCTTAAAATTATTTCAAAATTTTCTCAACTTTTCTTGAAATAGTTTTAAGATCAAAACCATTTTTTTGTCAAAATAAAATCCGAAAAGGGATAAAATAGTGTCTTATGGCTCCTAAGGTGAAGGTAATTTTACCTTTTGAACTATTTGATGCCATTATGACCTTTGCAATTTCCTTATCTCTTGATGAAACCCATAGCCAACCCCTTTGTGCATTCTTTGATAGATTTCTAATGTTCAAAACAAGGGATCCTTGGTTATATCTTGGGTGTGTGCAACCTTGGCATGATGCAATGATTATTTGTGCTAACCCTAACCCTCATGTCATGATGATATTGTATTTATTTGTACTTTCTTTGGTTTGCAAGGTTTGGATTCGAGGTCGTATCCTTTTCAAGAAGGGGAGAATGGTACAAGCCAAATTTCCTCCGGACCTTTGGATGAGATACGTATGATTTTTGAGGTGCTTGATGACTCCTTAGTGCTTTTAAAAGCTGCCACATAGAGGAGGATTACCTTTCATGAGGGTCAAAGGACTTGACGAGGTCGAAGGAGTGCAAAACAGGGCTGAAAGCCCCTTGGAAGGGTCATGCACCCAAGGCGATTTGGATCCACTTTTGATCTGCTCTAGCATTTCAAAAGCGGGTCAAAACAGCCCCTAGTGGGTCTTTTCTTACATTTGGGTCACTTTTGGGCCCTAATTATGTAATATTTAGCCAAACTATAAATGCTTGGTAGCTAGGTTTATTTCCTTAGTTTTTTTGATGATAAATTTTACATAATTTATTTATGAGACTCTATGGGAGTGTTTGAGTACTTGGAAATGCATTTGTTGAACCTTGTTTAGAAGCATTGGTTGTAAGGGCGATCTAATCCCCTCTGCGATTACTGTAATAGTTAGGTGCCCATTGATAGTCATTAAGGAAGGTTTTACGATTTGATACATCCTTTGATTGCCTTTTCGGTACCAATTTTGATATGAGTACGACCACGAGGATGGACGAGAACGAGTGCATATTTAATTTGTCCAAGGAAGTGCACAAGTGAAGGTAAAAGAGGGCCTAAATGCACTAAAAATAGCCACTAAGTTACACTTGATGGGCACCGCAACCTTGAGGGGTATTGTGGTTATTTGTATTCTATTTTGTAATACACTATATATAGAACCTCTTAGGGTTTTTATTTTTAGTTTTTGTTGAAT
Source organism: Capsicum annuum (assembly GCF_002878395.1). Lineage (NCBI taxonomy): Eukaryota > Viridiplantae > Streptophyta > Magnoliopsida > Solanales > Solanaceae > Capsicum > Capsicum annuum. Next base: position 4,530,279 of record NC_061112.1, read on the forward strand.
ATGGAAGTGTAACACTTAGAAACATCTCTCTTGTGAGAATGACTCTCCTTAGCTGAAATTGTAACTAGGGAAATCAACTTGAGTGTGGAATCACTCGTGTTGGATTTAAAGCTTGTAAACGTTGGATGCTAAGGAGATCGAGGTCACTTTTGTACCAACGTAATAGTTAGATATTTGTTGTGTGTGGTGTTAAAGGTCCAAGAGTGGAATAGACTCTTAGGTTTTTACGATTACACCTTTATTTTTGTCTAACTATCTGTCCTTTGTTTTGTTGTAATCGTTATTTCCTTTTCTTGTTAATGTAACCCGTGAGGTGTTGTTATTGTTACCTCATTGTTGTTGTCATCTTATGTTGTTAAATCTCGATTGGTGGCTGTTTTGGGGTTGAAACACATCCTTATATTTCGTTCTTCTTGTTGTTGTAGTAAATCTGAGAGAAGTCACCAAATAAATCCACGGGTTCTTCAAACTAGTGGACTGATTTGGTGTTTATTTTTTGCCTTCCGTTGTCATTCTCATATCATTTGGTTTCAAAGCAAGGCTGGTTGTGTTCCTACACTACCAATCTTGGGCTCTCTTGGACAAAAATTAAAAGATAAAAAAAAAAGAAAAAAATTTGAAATCTGAAAACTCCAGAAAAAGGACAATCTGTCCATTTTATGTTCTTGGCCAAAAATTGTGTTTTTGTTGTGTCTTGGCCCAGGTTTTTACTTGTCTTTGTTGTCTCAAAGTGATAGTTTTGTTCCTCTCTAACACATTAAGTCTATATCTCGATTTGAGCTTTAAAAATTGATGTTATTGTTGTTAACAAGAAGTCGCCGTGAGTTAAAGTTGTTGTTCTAACTTGGTCGTGTGGTGACCTTGTTGTTGGGCGTTGGTTAGTGTTGTTGTTGATCTTGGTGATTTTTGTTATGTTCTTGTTGTTCATCACAACCTCCATCTAGTGTTAAAACCGAAAATACAACACCAAAAAAACTTTGCCGTTTGTTGGTGGTTTTATTGTTGGTCTTGTTATTGTGGAATTGGGTGTTAGAACTTGTTGTTGTTCTTGGGAGAATGTTGTTGCTTGTTTTTGTTGTGGTTGTTGTGTTCTTGAAGTCTTCACAATATTCATCACCTTGTTAACATAAAGTGAATGGTAGATCCTAAAAAGTGAAGGAAAGAGGTGTAAGTAATTGTTAGTCTTGAAAGACCCCCAACCACCAAAAGACTTTACATCACTTCTTAACTACTTTCCCATGAAACAAGGGTCCATGTTTTAAGGAAAAGTACTACAAAAGTCAAGTCTTGAAAGTTGAAACTTGAAAAAAGGCTCCAAGACTTATTCTTCCCTCCTTAAAACAAATTCCACCAATCCAAATTAAAATTGGTCAAGACTTGGACTTTGGAAAATAAAAATTGTAGAAACCGCAATCAATACGTCGCTTCCACGTCATCAAGTTACTGTTCATGCATCAAATTTTGGCTCAAATTTCAGATTTCGTAGTTTCCATTTGTTGTTTCTTAGTTTCAATTTCGTTGGTTTCAATACTAATTGACAAACTAGTAGTCATCTACTAGATTGCTAGTTAGTCTTTGTATTCGTTCATTCGTGTTAAACATTTGTTGTGTGCTTTTCTCTTTTGTGAATTCATTGTACCTTGTTGGTTCAAGTCCGTAAACAAATTTTCTTTGAGTCAACTCAAATGAAAATCCATTCCGGACAAGAGTAGACTCGACCCTCAATAACTTACGAAGTACAAGCCGGCTTTCAACACTTGTGAAACCAAGTGTGAGGTAAAAATCGAGATTGAGAGTGTGGTGAGGTATTTTTGATCTAACAAGTTTGTTTGTTTTATTGCTCTTTGTTATCTTTTCTTTTAGGTACCATGGCTACCACCAATCTCGATGCCACGTTTGACTGCATCACCGATAATATTGAAGAAATGAAATAGCACGTGGAAAAGCTACACCAATTGTTACCTAAACTTATCCCACAAAATCCAACTTCCCTTGTTCAAACACCTTGTGACGAGAGCTTACCGAAGGAAGAGGTGGGCTACCCCGACCAACACCAAGGTAAAGAGGAGATTGAAATATTTTTGGTACGTGATAGTGAACTTATAGAGAGCGAAGAACTTGCTAGTTCCAAATCTGTCTGTGAGATAGATCATGCTCTCTTTAGGTTTAATGTTTTATTTGAAGATGATATAAACACTCCAAATGAACCTAGTGGTGAAAATGATGGTATATCTTGCCTTGAAGGCTATAGCCGATATGCTAACCCACTATGGTGTGACAACATTCCTCCTAAAGATGAAAATCTCTTCTTGGAAGATGAGAGTACTCTTATGGGCAAGGAATGTGTAGTCTTGGAAATGAGTACTCTTGGTAGTACTCTTAGTGTCATGATGATCAATTTACTGTTAAATGTAGTTCACTACTTGTGCGTGTAAATGGAGTGCTTAAAAATTCTCAAGTTAGTGATGGTGTCTATAGAATTGATCTTGATAATGCGCATGGCTCTTTGAACATCTTCTGTGGTAAAAACATTGCAATTAGTTTTGTTCATAGAGATCATGTGTATGAAAATGTTGTTGTGTGTGAATGTGGGAGTGACATTCTAGGGAAAGAAAGGGCTAGCCTCGGCTTAGGCCCTTGGCTAATTTTTCCATTTGATCCTGGTACCATCTTAGGGTGGGAAAAGAAGACTCTCGGCCTATTTTCCTTTTGTCTTGATGCTTTTCCGAGCCACTTTCTTTGTAGCAATTGTACTAATCTTTTCATGATTAAAAACAAAGGACTTGTGGCTATACTTTAAATTTTTCCCGTCTCAGCATGTCATGTTGATGTGTTATTTTTGCTAACCCTAACCCCTCATGTCATGAGGATGTGTACTTATTTGTCTTCTCTTGATTTATAAGGTACGGATTCGAGGTCAAATCCTTCTCAAGAAGGGGAGGATAATACAAGTACGACCACGATGATGGACGAGAACGAGTGTATATTGAATCTGTCCATGGAAGTGCACAAGTGAAGTGTAAAAGAGGGCCTAAATGCACTAAAAACAGCCACTAAGTTACACTTGATGGGCACCTCACCCTTGAGGGGTATTGTGGTCATTTTGTATTTTATTTTGTAATACACTATATATAGAACCTCTTAGGGGTTTTAGTTTTAGTTTTTGTTGAATATGGAAGTGTAACATTTAGAAACATCTCTCTTGTGAGAATGACCCTCCTTGGCCGAAATTGTAACTAGGGAAATTAACTTGAGTGTGGAATCACTCGTGTTGGATTTAAAGCTTGAAAATGTTGGATGCTTGGGAGATGGAGGTCACTCTTATACCAACGTAAGAGTTAGATATTTGTTGTGTATGGTGTTAAAGGTCCAAGAGTGGAATAGGCTCTTAGGTTTTTAAGATTACACCTTCATTTTTGTCTAACTATCTATCCTTTGTTTTGTTGTAATTGTTATTTCCTTTTCTTTTTAATGTAACCCGTGAGGTGTTGTTATTTTTACCTCATTGTTGTTGTCATCTTGTGTTGTTAAATCTAGTTTCGTGGCTGTTTTGGGGTTGAAAGACACCCTTATATTTCGTTCTTCTTATTATTGTAGTGAATCTGAGAGTGGTCACCAAATAAGTCCACGAGTTCTTCAAACTAATGGACTGATTTGGTGTTTGTTTTGTGCCTTCAGTTGTCATTCTCATATCAAATTTTATGTCTAGCTTCCTATCTTTGTTATTCTATCCTTCTATCTTTATTTTCTGCGTCTTAGATTCGAGTTCTCGGGGGTCGATTCGTATCAGGGGCGGTCAGAGTAGATGGTAAGGATGGGTTAAGAAAAAATTTTTGAATTTTTTTTAAAAATAAATTTAAAAGATTATTTTTTGGCAGGTTGGGGGTAGGGGCGGCTAGTAAGGGGTGAAGGTCCGGGAGTGAGAGTAGGGTAAGAATAAAAAATTAATTTTTTTTAAAAAACAAATTATTTTTTTTAGGGGTGGGTGTAGGGCAAGAAAAAGTTTGATTTTTTCTAGAATGGGGATGGTAGGGGGTGGGGGTGGGGTAGGAAATGAGGTAAGAAAAATTAAAATATTTTTTTTAAAATTAAATATTTTTTGGATGAGTGTGGTAGGGGGTGGGGATGGTAGGGGAGTGAGGGGTCAGGATAGGAGTGAGTGATGTTTTCTTTGAGATTGAGGTTGAAATAGAGTTTTGGAAAATGTTTTCCTTATTTTTTTTTTTAAGGAAAGTCATTTTTCTTAAATTTCAGGAATATAAGTTGATTTGAAAAATATTTTTCAAAACATTTAAGCCAACCAAACATGAGAAAATTGAAAAATATTTTTTAGAAAAATGTTTTCCTTTATACCAAACACAATGGGGTGTAGAACCTTTGGGAATGTTGTTGGTTTGAACCAGAGGATTTTAGGAGGTAAAAAATGTGAGAAAAATATATTTCATAGCTCAAAACAGTCTGCCTTCGCGTTATCCCCGTTCCATAGAGCAAGGGGATAAGAAAAATCAATTTTCGCACAAATAGTACCCCTCTGCGATAACCCCTTGTCACGAAGCTTAGTTTCTGATTTTGCCTCCATGCCACAAAGTTATTTTTTCTGATTTTCCTCGATGCCACAGAGCTATTTTTTCTGATTTTAACTCCATGCCATAGAGGTAGTTTTCCAACAATGATTTCTCTATTCTCTTATGAATATTTAAGGGCCTTTTGTTCTTTTTCTTATCCAAAATCGTTCTCTCTCATTCTAAAACATTTCTCTACATTTCTATTAGCTCTAAAACCTCCTTTCTTATCCTCTCTAAGTGCAAAAAAAAAATCAAGATTTTATAAGGTGATCCTAAGGTCAAATTTCAAGGTTCCTCTTCTAAGATTTTTGTCAAAAGACATGTTGAATACTCCCTACTTTATCTACTACTACAAATTGATGATTTAGGAAGTATTTATGAATATTATATTGACGGTTTGAAACTAGGATTGAGGATTACATTTACAAAAAACTTAATATTGATTGCCCTCGTGCATAAATTATTTTCTAATCGTTGGTAGAGGGTTTTGATACATAAATGGCTATTTGAAAATAGTGTTCTTTGATATGTGAATTTAAAAGGTTAAATGATGAAATTATAGTCCTCAATCCTTTCAAAAATGCTTTGAATTACAATGATGTATGAGTATGTCACCTTGTCCTTTGAACTAATAAATGTATTGAACTTATGACATGTTTTGCGATATTTATGGAAATTTAATAAAGAGTATGTTTATGATTTTGAATCATGGGGTTAAGAGTCTGATAATGATTTTGTCATGATATGAATGACTTGAAGTCTTGGTTTGACGATACAAAGTGTAAATGCCTATATGAATGAATGTTATGATTAATGTTTTAATTGGTCTAAAAGAGAAATATGTAGTTCACCGAGAAGACATACATCCTCGTGACTTATGCCTGAAACCTCTGAAACCTATGTTTTACCGATATAGGGATTCTTGTTCCTTAATTGGAAGACAAATGTTTTTCTTAATATGAGAATAAAATGGTGGATTTAGACTATTGATAACTTTAGCCTAAACTCAGTTCTTGTGGAAAACATGGATTAAGGCCCCACTGATTGGGTAGGACCGAACTCATATAGCTCATGACTTACGTAATGTCCGTGGAATACTACATTTTTCAGAACTAAACTTTTAAATGGTTATGCCTTTAAGTTTTGTATGCCTTTCTCCATACTTTTATATTATGAATGATGAAATGAGTTTTATGACTTGCTTTATAAAAATGCTTTGTCCCTTCTCCTAGGTTGCATGCCAGTACTCATTGTACTGACCATCTTCGGACGCTATATAATTTTATAATGTAGGTTCAGAGGCATTTTTTCGTAGTTCCGTACAGTAGTAAGACTCTCCCCCCCTCTTTCAAAACATCTGGTAGGAAGTGGTAAGACCTCCATTATTCGAAAGATATTTGGTCATTTCAGTCATATTTTTATTCTCCTCTTTTTTATGGTAGATTCGGAGCCAAGTTCTGCTTAAGAGTTTACATTCATAATATTAGATTCTTCATAGACTAGGTTAGATAAATGTTTTTACGTTGCATTTTGAGACTTGGGTTTTGAGTTTTTATTTCAGTCGAACTTCATACTTCATGGGTCTATTTCCGCACTTTATTATGACTTTGATCATGATGTTATGCTAAGGCGTCCCTTCGGGTCTTCATTGGCTTGGGGTGCTCACATGTCTAGGGCTTGGGCTCGAGTTTTAAAAGGAGCTTTCTTCGATTTGAACTTTGTTTTAAACCTATATTCACATGAGTTTTCACATGTAGGATCCTATAGCCTTGGGAATGTGTTTTTGAAACAAATTTTTGATTCTACCCCTATCAGTTTTAAACTCATTTTTCAAGTCCATTTCGGACTCGACTTGAAAATGGAAAATATGGGTATCATTGACTTTTATTAATGCATAGATGCAATATTTGAATGTTGTAGTTGATTCTAAGGCTATTCGTAAAGGGAAGGCTCTATGTTGAAATAACTAAGGGCTTGGATTTAGTCATTTCAAGGTAGGTTATGGCTTAACTTCTTTCAGATTGAGTTGGGTAGTTAATGAATATGTAAAACATGCTATGGGCAGGGAAAAATGACTATGAAATTTATATTTGGAGATTATTTTTGTTGTTGTGTGCCTATGTGGGGTCTTATATTCTATTGTGGTTGGTTTGTGATATCTGATATTGTTTGTTGCCTGTGTGGGGGATTTATCTGACATTAATGGCCTTATTTGCGAATCCAAATGCCTTTATTCTAGATATGATGCCCAAGCAAGGGCTCATTGTCACGACCCAATTTATAAGTCATAATGGCACCTACTTTGTCCCTCCTGTAGGTAAGCTGAACCATAGACCAAAGCTTTTTGTAATGGTCTAACTTGGTGGGAAATGACCCCAAAAAGTGAGATAGACAATGCAACTCATAAATAAGCAGGATAATAGAAATAGTGTAAGATGTAATCATAACATAGAAAACTATCCCACGACCTGGTAGAGTCAGCACAAGAGCTAGTATAATACATTATAAGTCCTAAATAGTTAATACAATCTGTCTCGAAACAAAAGACTAGACATAGATAAACAGAAGGAAAAAGGGGCAAATCTGATTTCAAGAGTTCACCCAATCTCCAAAATCAACTCTGCACAATCAGCGAATCAAGAACGGTAACTAGTACTCTAATCTGCACTAAAAAAGGTACAGAAGTGTAGTATGAGTACCAAAACCATGGGTACTCAGTAGGCATCATCAGCCGACTGAGATAAATCATGATATAAATATGATAGGATACAAGATAACATAAGCTAAGTAGAGATAAAAGGGAAAACCTAGAAAAAATCTCCAACACCACTGTACATACAGAAGTAAATGAAACCGGAATGATAACCTAACAATCGTATAACAAGCCAATGCATACGAGATAACAACACAAGGATCATTCCATCATAGCTACAAGATTGACCCCCACAAGCTAATAAGTGCGGGAAAGTAAATAATCCAATGCAGGCCCCAATAAGACTGAAGGATACAATCAAGGAAACTAACTTTCAAGTAACCCAAGTTTACCAACTGTCATCCCATAACTAAAAATCCATTTTCCCGTATTATATCATGAACAATTTCACAATACTGAATTTCAATCGAAACTCAATAGCATTTTCATTATAATCATCAATTTTACTAGACTTGAACCGATACTCAATAACATTAATATCATCAGTAATTGCCGGACTTTAACTAAAACTCATAATTACAAACCGTATCAATGAACCATATTAGTGAACCATTTCAATAAGCTAAACTCAATAGATTATATCAATAAAACATAGTCGTGGACCGTCCTTTTCTCATAATCATAGGCCATACAAGGAATCATATTTGCAGGTCTCATCCATCATCATGTATTTAAGTCGTATTCAGAGACCATATCCATACTAATATTCAGAAGCAATATTACTTATCATATCTAAAATTCATATTAATAACCATAAATATGCATAAGTCATAAATCAAGCTCATAAATTATATCATTAATCATACATATTGACAATATTACTAGCATTACCCAAAATTAGCATCAATCCCCTAATAACTAACTAACACACACGATAATTATATTCAACCTCCTCAAGTGTCATCCCACTATTAATAAGAGTACATCATGCATAAATGAGTCTACAAGATTATCGCAAGTCTTGCCCTAAGGTTGGCCGGAGAGGCCCACTTCTAATATTCGAAGATTCTCTTAGGCAATTTCTAACCTGAGCTAGGCTAAGGTATCTAAGTTCATTCCTAGATGTCTAGTAAGCCATGATTATCCCTAGAGTATAAGTTCTCCCCAAAAGATGATTAACTAAGACAATTCTACATAGAACAAATACCCTTAACTTAAGCAATTAAGAACAATTTTACCCTAACATGAGTAACTAGGCAATTTCACCTATCTTAAGTAATTAAGGAATTTCCATTCTAATTATATACCATGTAGCCCAATTCACCTAATCCATGACCAACTACACTAACTACTCTGTGTCTAAGTTTTTTAGGTAGCCTAAGGGTCCAATTAACCCAAATATCCTTATTCATACTTCCAACACCTAAATTCCACCTCATATATATAATAATATCATAATTATACTATGAGATAACTCAATCTATGAGGTAAGTAATCTTAGCCTACCTGGGCGTCGAAGAAAGCCCGAAGAATCCGCTAAATCACTGTTTTCTATTTTTGAGAAGCTTCTGCAGGTACCACGCTATCAAACTCACAATTTATTCATCAAAATAGGAACAATATACCCATATTTCACTATTGTGATTCAGATCCAAAATCACATAAAAATTCCATGTGGAACCCGTTTACGCGAATCATATTTTCGAAACTAGTTCAACGTCTCCGTATGCTCAAGGAATGTTTACCCTAAAAATGAGTGAATTTAAAGATATATGGGTGCTAAAATCAAGTCACCAAGATTTTAGGGATTTTATATGAAAATGGAAAAATCAATCATGAAAATGAAGAAATCTTACCACAAATTTGAGGGAGAATCACGTAAATAAACTTTATGCAAGCTTTAAAATCACCCACAAATGTTATAGAGTTCGAAATATCTCGAAGATGGATGAGAATGGTCAAAAATATGCTAAATGGGGTACTTATACCCTTTCCAGGTACACGAGTATCACATACGCGATATTTGGCAAAAAGGGTAGAAGTCACATATGCGACATTATTATCACGATCGTGATACAAGTGTGCTGCCAAGGGGAGTTGCTTACGAGACATTAATTATTTCTTACACAATACTCCCTGGTATCTGCTAGATCGTGTATCCGATCAATGGCTCGCGATCACGGGTACAACAACACTAGCTGAGACATTCAAATTTCCTAGTCTCTGCCAACCCCTCGAGATTCATCCAGAATTCTGTATATGCAAATAGATTATACTAACCTATCAAATTCAATGTTTTGGACTTAGTGGCACAGTCAAAATTTCCATTCGAGGCCGTTTTAACTAAAAATGGGTCCTACACGCAACTTACCATTTTCTTAGCTTTTGACCGATTGCTCGAAATAAGCTCGGCTGAGTCGAGACCCCAACCAAAGGTCCACCTAGAGTAAATCAACATTACAGAGTTGTTAGAATAGTCAAAATTGGTATACGAAATTGTTTGACTTAAGTTTTTTCCCCATAACCACTTTGAACCAACAAAGACTTTAAAACAGGGAATTGGCTTTAAAAATTAAATGAACTGTCCGATAATAGAACTGTTAGTTCCAGAAAGTCATAAATGACTTGGAATAGCTAAACAAAAGCTCTAAATGGACAAAATAAGAAGAAATATAGAAAATGACTTGAAAGGTCATTATAATATCCACTGCTAAAAGAACTTTCGTCTACAAATGTAAATAATTAGGATGTACGTGAAACCTTGAACAGGTGAGGATACTGGGTCCTTATATCACTCTCGATCCCCAAGTAGCCTCCTATATTAGGTAGTGCCTGAACTGAACCTTAACATCAAAAATCTCTCTAGTGAGCAACTGCCTGACATCCCTAGCCAAAATGAGCATAGGCTCCTCTACAAAAGTCAACCACTCATCCAACTGGACTGATTCCCGTCTAAGCACATGACATGGATTAGGAATATATTGCTGCAACATAGAAATCGAATGGACGACAACAAAATCTGAGGGTAAGGCTAACTCATAAGCCACCTCACAACCTATGCAAGAATATCAAAGGGTCCAATATATCTGGGGTTGAGCTTTCCCTTCCTCTCGATCCTCATCACACTCTTCATGGGTGATACACAGAGGAATACTTGATCACCAACTCTAAATCTCAAGGCACAAAGTCTACAGTCTGCATAAGCCATATACCTACTCTGAGTTGCCCTCAATCTATCTTGAATCGCATTGACTCTATCCATTGACATCTAATGTAAGTTAGTACTATGGAGAGATCATCCATTAGAAAGGTTTGATCACAGATTTAGTCAGTCGATAGTAGTAAACTCAGAACTCAGTCATCGATATTAGTAGATTCAATTAATCAGCTTCAGTATTATCAAATTCAGAGATCACTCGCTAGATAGGACTAATCTCAATACCAGTACTCAATTATCAATATCAGAAGATTTAGTTATCCAGTTTCTCAGTATTAGTAGAGATTTTAGACATCAGTAAAGCAGTATCCAAGTCTTAGTATTCAGAGTCATGCTGATTTCAGTTATGGTTGTGCATTCATGCATATGTCCTCATTCAATACTCTCATGATTATTCAGTTGAGCTATGTTCATGCATAAGCCCTTATATTTAGCCTTACCTCATCTAGCATACCAGTACATTCAAAGTACTAACGTATACTTTTCTCTTGCGCTATGGTGTCTTATACCATAGGTTCAGAAGCACGAGACCACGATCACCCTTAGCAGTCCAGAATTATTCAACAGCAGTAGAAGTAGTAGTGAGTCCTCTTTATTTGAGGATGATCCTTATTTTAGTATCTCATTAGATTTAGTTTATTTATAGTCGATGGAGTTAGTTGGGGACATGTCCCATCAACTCCACATTTCAGACAGTTAGAGGCTTTTTGGACAAATATATTAGTATTCAGTTCTCAGTATTGATTATTTTAGATGTTTTGAACCTTATGGCAAGTTTCCGCCAATTTTCTGCATTTATTCCTATATTATGTAGTGCTCAGGTATAGATATTAGAAGAGGGTTAGCTTGTGATCCTTCGGGGTCATGAGCACCGTGTGGCATTTCGGTTCCAGAAAATTGGGGCATTACAAACTTGGTATCAGAGCCTAAAGTTCAATAGTATCCTAGGAGTCTAAAAAGATGCATATAGTAGAGTCTTGTGCATGGGTATGTTGCGTGCCACATCTATTATAGGAATGGTTTCTCTTCTTTTAGTATTTATGTCGTACGAGTGAGCATGAGCTCAAGTTAATCCTCAGTCTTATCTATCTCTTTTCTCTATTTATAGAGTATGCCTCCTTGCAAAGCCAATGCCTATAGGGATGATAACCAGCCATCTCCGCCAGTAGATTCCGAGAATGAGAATGTATCATATGCAGAGTTTCGGATAGCTTTTCAGGCACTAGCCCAAGCTATGACTACTAGTGTTCCCACCTCAGCAAGTGGGGGTTTATCCGCAGCCATAATTAGAGATTTCATAAAAATAAATCAACCAGAGTTCTTTGGGTCAATAGCAGGCGAGGACCCACAGCTTTATCTTGAGGAGGTAAAGAAGATCACCCAGATTATGTATGTTTCTGAGGAGGAGAGTGTAGAGTTAGCATCCTATATATTGAAGGATATTGCTCACGATTCAGTAGTGATGTGGAAGAAACGTAGATGGGAGGATACAACTCCCATGACTTGGCAAGCATTTCAGGATGCCTTCTTATATAAGTTTTTCATGCTAGACATGAGAGATGCTAAGGTAGAAGAGTTTATGAAACTGAGTCAAGGCTCCATGACAGTGAAGGAGTATTGTCTTAAGTCAACCAATTAGCTAAATATGCTCCCGATTTGATAGCTGACCCTAGAGCGAGTATGAGTAAGTTTGTGACTAGTGTGTTCGGGTTGGTGTTGAAGGAGTGTTGAATTGCTATGCTTAATAGAGATATAAACCTTTTTAGACTAATGATGCATGCACAGAAGATTGAGGTAGATAAGATCAAAAAAAGAGATAGAGTGATTAAGAAAGCCAGAACAAGTAGTCATAATTTCTCTCAGTATTGATTATTTTAGATATTTTGAACCTTATGGCAAGTTTTCACCAGTTTTCCATATTTATTACCTATATTATACAATACTCAGGTACAGATATCAGACGAGATTTAGCTTGTTATCCTTCGGGGTCATGAGCATCGTATGACGTTCTGGTTCCAGAAAATTAGGGCGTTACATTATTATTTAGTGATTATTAGTCCCTGTTAAGTTATCTATCTATTTTCGAATATTTTTTGATTTGATTCCACTATTATATCATATTGTGTTATGGTTGGCTATGCTAAGAGGGTGGTTTTCGGCTCTTGGTGGGCTTGAGATACCCATTACGACTAGGCCCAAGGTTTATTCATGACAAAATTGGTATCAGAGCATAGGTTCAGGGTCTTTGGGTATCCACAAATTTGTGTTGAGTAGAGTCCATTTTATTAATGTGAAGTACACCACACTTATACGGGGGAGGATACTAGGTATTTAGGAATGTTTCCCCTTTTTATATTCTATTTCGAGCTATAGAGTCTAGGTCATGAACTTCTCTAACTCCTGGCTTAATCACATTTTAGATCATGCCTCCCCAAAGATCTGATGCTCGTAGAAACCCTGCTGAACCTTCTGTTCTACTTGAAGATAATGTGGATGAAACCTGCCCTATCTATGGAGTGCAGACTCGGTCTAAGGTCCCTACTCCCAATTGCACTGCCCCACGTCGAGTTTTAACTGACCCCACTAGTCCTTCTTTGACTGGTGACACTCATGCTCAGTCACCTCAGGGGAATATTTCTAATACAGAGTTTCATTAGTCTATTTATCTGCTTACCCAATTGGTAGCCTCCCAGTCTCATCAGTTTGGTCCTGTTAGTTCTATTGCCTCTTCGTCTAAGGTTACCCTAGTTGGGCAGTTTATGAGGTTAATTCCCCCAACCTTTACAGGCTCTAAGGTTGAAGAGAATTCTTAAGGATTCATTAATAAGATGAAGAAGCTTTTTATAATCATGCATGCTACTTATGTAGAGGGTGTGGAGTTTGCTTCTTATTAGTTAAAAAATATTGCTTATCAGTGGTATGGGGAGTGGGAGTAGTTACGGGGTGATGATGCAAAGCGGGCAATGTGAGAGAAGTTTTTTGGTACTTTTATTGATCGTTGCTTTCCTCAGGAGTTGAGGAAGGCCAAGTCCAAAAAATTTGTAAACTTGAGGCAAGGTAGGATGAGTGTGAAGGAATATGCCCTGAAGTTCCACCAGTTGTCTCATTATGCTTTGGAGCCGGTGTCTAGTATGAGGGCTAGGATGAGAAATTTTGTTTTAGGGTTGTCCATGACTTTGTGTTGGAGTGTAAGGCTATAATGTTGAATAATGACATAGATATCTTTAAACTGGTAGTGTATATACAACAAGTTGAGGATAAGAAGAAGAGGCAAGTAGAGATGGAGGAGAGGCAAGATAAGAAGTTCAGTATTCAGAGCAGGGAGAAGGTTAGCCAGATAGTGGAAGAGATAGTAGATAGTGGAGCAAGAAGAAGACTTGGGAAAATTCTGGTTTATATTCTTCTGCTAGTGCTCCTTATCTGAAGCAATCTAGTGATCATTATTTTCAGGCTAGCAGTGGTCCTAAGGTGTAGGGTGTCTAGTCTCAGACTAGTGGATCTTAGTCAACCCCACCATATCCTCCTTGTAGATTTTGCGGTCAACTTTACTAGGGTTATTGTGATGAGAGGAGAAATTTATGCTTTAATTATGGCCAACTTGATCACATGCAGCGAGACTGTCCTGTAGCTAAGGTAGACACTAGGGATAATAAGGTTCCAGTCTCCATTTCTCTGGCTCCTACATTAAAGAGTGCTACTTCTGGTACCAATACTGGACGGAGTTATCACTATGCTCTTGCTACTCGTCAGGAATCTGAGGTATCTCCTGATGTTGTTACTTGTACATTACTATTTTTCTCTCGATATTTGTATTGTTTTCTTGATCTAGATTCTACCCTTTCTTATGTGACTCCTTATGTGGCTGTACATTTTGGTTTTAGTCCTAAAAATATTCCTGACCCTTTCTTTGTTTCTACTTCGGTGGGAGATTTTATTGTGGCTAGAAAGATCTATAGGGGTTGTATGGTGTCTATCTTTCATAGTAAGACATTGGTGGACTTGGTAGAGCTTAATATGGTAGATTTTAATTTAATCTAGCGGATGGATTGGCTTCATTCGTTCTATGATTCTCTAGATTGTTGGACCTGAAGGGCTAGTTTCTAATTCCCTAAAGAATCGATAATGGAAAGGGAGGGAAGTTCCTCAGTGCCTAAAGAGAGGATTATCTCTTATCATAGGATCGGAAGTTGATCTCTAAGGGGTGTCTATATCACCTTATTTGGGTTAAAGATTCTAGTTTTGAGGGTCCTTCTTTGCAATCTATCCCTATGGTTAATGAGTTTCCTAAAGTATTTCCTGATGATATTCCTAGGATTTCTCTCGATAGGGGAATAGACTTTGGGATTGATCTCTATCGGATACCCGTCCTATCTCTATTCCTCCTTATAGAATTTCTCTAGTGGAGTTAAATAAGATAAAGGAACAGTTAAAGGATCTCCTGGATAAAGGGCTTCATTCATCCTAATATTTCTCTCTGGGGTGACCTCGTGCTTTTCGTGCATAAGAAAGATGGGTCTCCTTGGATATGTATAGATTATTGGCAGTTGAATAAAGTTATGATGAAGAATAAATATCCTCTTCCTAGGATGGATGATCTTTTTGACCAGCTTCATGGTGCTAGATGCTTCACTAAGATTGATTTTTATTTGGGGTATCATCAATTAAAGATTAGGAAGATTGATATTCCTAAGACTACTTTCCAAACCCAATACGGTCACTATGAGTTTTACTAATGCTCTGGTTGCCTTTATGAATCTTCGATTGGGTGTTTAAAGAATTTTTGGACTTATTTGTTATTGTATTCATTGATGATATCTTGGTGTATTTTAAGAGCGAGGAGGATCATGCCAGTTACCTCTGAATTATGTTACAGTCTTTTATGGATCAAAGGTTGTATGCTAAATTTTTTAAGTATGAGTTTTTGTTGAATGCTATGACATTTCTTGGTCATGTTGTTTCTAGTGAGGGGATCAAGGTGGATCCACATAAAGTTGAGGCGGTTAAGAGGAGGCCTTGACCCAGGACTCTAATCGATATTCAGAGCTTCTTGTGCTTGGCTAGGCTTTATAGGAGTTTGTGAAGAGTTTCTTCTCTATTGCCACTCTATTGATGAAGTTGACTCTGAAAAGGTGAATTTTTTGTGGTCCGATGCTTGTGAGAATATCTTTGAGAATTTGAAGGATAAGTTAACTTCTGCTCTGGTTTAGACCCTTCCCGAGAGTACTAATGGATTTATGGTATATTGTGATTCATCTCGGTTAGGACTGGATTGTGTCTTGATGCAGCATGGTAAGGTTGTGGCTTATTCTTCTAGGCAGCTTAAGGTTCATCAGAAGAATTATCTGAATCAGATTTTAAAGTTGTCAACAATGGTTTTTTCTTTGAAGATTTGGTGCCATTATTTGTATGGGGTGCATGTGGACATTTATTCTGATCATAAGAGCTTGTATTATGTGTTTACTCAGAAGGAGTTGAATCTCAAGCAGAGATAGTGGCTTGAATTGGTTAAGGATTATGACACGAGTCCTTACTACCATCCAAGTAAAGTTAAAGTGGTTGCTGATGCTTTTTGAAGGTTGTCCATGAAGAGCTTATCTTATGTGGATGAGGAGAAAAGTGTATTGGTGAAGCACATTCACAGGCTGGCTAATCCGGGGGTTTGTTTTTATGAATCAAAGGATGGGGGAGTGATTGTTCAAGAAGTGGTTAAATCATCTCTTGGTGCTAAGGTGATGGAGAAAAAGGCTTTGGATCCTATTCTTAGGCAAATTAAGTATGATGTGGGACAACAAAAGGTTATGACCTTTGAGATTATTGGTATGGTGTTTTGAGGTACTAAGGTAGGTTGTGTGTTCTTGACGTTGATGGGCTGTGAGAGAGGATTTTGACTGAGGCTCATGAGATGAGGTATACTAATCATCCAAGTTCCACCAAGAAATATCATGATTTGAATGAGATTTATTGGTGGAATAATATGAAAAGAGTTGTAGCAAATTTCATGGCTAAGTGTATGGTCTGTCAAAAAGTGAAGGTAGAACACTTGAGGCCTGGTGGCATGTCTCAAGAGATAGAGTTACCCATGTGGAAGTGGGAGATGATAAATATGGACTTCATTACGGGTCTTTCGCGGTCTCGCAATCAGTATGATTTGATTTGGTTCATTGTGGATAGGATGACTAAGTCTGCTCATTTCTTTCCTATCAGGACTACCTACTATGGAGAGGATTTTGCTGAGTTATTTATTTAGGAGATAATTAGATTGCATGGAGCGCTAATGTCCATCATTTATGACCAAGACACGCTATTTTCTTCTCACTTTTGGCATTCGTTTCAGAAAGTTTTAGGACTAAGGTGAACCTTAGCACCACTTTTCATCCTCAAATGGATGGACAACCAGAACAGACCATTCAGACTTTGGAAGATATGATAAGGGCTTATATGATTGAATTACAACGGAGTTGGGTTGATCACCTACCTCTGATTGAGTTTGCGTAATAATAGTTATCACTCTAGTATTCAGATGGCTCCTTTTGAGGCTCTTTATGGTAGAAGGTGTAGGTCTCCTATTGAGTGGTATGAGGTTGGTGAGACTAGGTTGTTTGGTCCTGACTTGGTTTACGAAGCCATGAAAAAGGTGAAGGTGATTAGAGAAAGACTTAAGATTGCTCAGAGTCTCCAAAAGTCTTATGTAGTTGTGAGGCGGAGAGATGGAGTTTGAAGTAGGTTATAGGGTGTTTTTGAAAATTTATCCTATAAAAAGAGTGATGAGGTTTGGGAAGAAGGGGAAGCTCAGTCCCCGTTATGTTATCCGTACCAAATTTTGAGAAGAGATGGGAAGGTTGCTTATGAATTGGAGTTGCCTGCGAATTTAGGTTCTATTCATCTCGTGTTTCATGTGTCAATATTGAAGAATTATGTGGGTGATCCTTCTTTGATTGTCCTTGTGGATAATGCCAGTATTTTAGATTCCTTGTCTTATGAGGAAGTTTGGGTTGAGATTTTGGATAGACAAGTCCCTAGATTGAGGACTAAGAATGTGGATTCGGTATATGTCCTTTGGAGGAATCAAATGGTAGAGAAAGCTACTTGGGAAGCGAAGGATGATATGAAGGCTAAGTATTCATTTTAATTCCTTGGTTGGATATGAGTGTTTGTGGTATTGGTTCCCTTTTTTTGATCTTATTACTTTTTGGATTTTTGTTCATGCTTTTGTGGTTGCATTCTTCCTTATTATCATGCTAAGGGTGCCTTGACTCTTAATTCAAGGACGAATGATCCTAGGGGGGTAATGTAATACCCCGGGTTTTTGACTTTGTAATTTTTTGTATGGTTGTGCTCACTGCATAGGTAACGACTCAGGTGATGAGTCGCACCTACTCATTATGAGTCGTAAGGCCCCTTTCATTGTCAGACTACTGAGGTTGTCTTATGATTCTTTCTTGATCACGATTTAGACCCCACGAGTCATAGGGTGTGACTCGTGACCATAACAATAGAGGGTCAGGGTTTGGGGTCTAAGTTTATGAGTCTTTGTGATGACTCGTGACTAGTGACAATCTCTGAATCAAACCACCAGATCACTAATGCTCGGACTTCACCCGTTGACAACATAGGCAATGAGCTACAATATCCATCACATCTCACTTCGTGACACTCCACCAATAATTTTGTCTCAAATCTCTCTACATCTTGGGGTTACCCGTGTGAATAGAATACCTAGAACTATAAGCCTCATGCAAAATGAACCGAATCAAGTCATCAACCCTCACAACACAAATGCGTCTATCAAATCTCATGAAATCCTCAAAATCTATGGTAGCCCTATTGGACACACCACTCAACACCTGATCGTGGATGGCTCAAAGTCTCTTATCCTCAAACTAGCGATCCCGAATATACTCAAATAGCGAGGACCCCGACTCAATACTTGCAAAAATTCTCCTAGGGTCTGAAATATCAAGTCGCACCATCAAGTTGGCTAAAGACTGAATATCCTATGCCAATGGTCTCTGAGAAGCTGAAATACAAGACAAACTATCCATACTCACTACCTTTCGGCTCAAGCCGTCTACCACCATATTTGCCTTTCCTGGATGACACAAGATAGAGATATCATAATCCTTAAGCAACTCCATCCTTATACGCTGTCTAGCATTAAGCTCTCGATGGGTCATAAGATGCTGAAGACTGCGATGATCCATGAAAATCTCACAATGCACATCATAAAGATAATGCCTCCAAATCTTAAGCGCGAAAACCGCCGCGGCCAACTCCAAATCACGAGTGGGATAGTTGCGCTCGTGCACCTTTAGCTGCCTCAAAGCATAAGTAATAACACGACCCTACTGCATCAAAACACAACCTAAACCAACACCAGAAGCATCACAATACACGGTGAATCTCTCACTCTCAAAAGGAAGAGCCAAAACAAGAGCGAAGATTTCATAAAATTCAAAGGTATATTTTCAGTTAGGTGTTAAATAGTTTAGAACAAAAATATTTTTTCTATATGCATTTCTGTCCATGCTTATCAAATTTCTAAGTTCCTAAAAATTTAGGTAAAGTTACTACATGATAAAATAGGCATTAATTAGCTAGGTCAAAGATCATAAATAATAGAATACAGCTTAATTTTTAAACCAATGCTAAACAAGGATTAAATATATAACCCCAAAATATACGAGTACCCCGGATATATAAATGAGTCTCAATCATAAAGACAATACATAAATAAGTGACAATCACAAAACAACAATATGAAAAGAAAGTTAAAAAAGAGGGAAGGGAAAACCTGGATGTTGAATATGCCGCTCAAGTGTTTTACTCATTTCGCTATTTGGTGCACTCTAGTGAAGAAAGTATGCGATGACTACAAATAATGGTAGTATCGGTATGTTGAGTCTCATCTTAAGTCTCAACTTTTGTGCGAGAGTCTCGAATTAAATTCCATTTGCTCCACAGTGTACAATGTAAAGAAAGAGAGAAATAACTGTTAGCAAAGGAATTTCTTACCAAGTGTTCGAATTTTTGTCCTGATTTTCTTACTATATTTAAGTTTTATTTTTTCTTAGAAAGAAAATAAAAGTTACCATAATTACTTTTACTTTTCCTGAAAGAAAAAAATATAATTGTTTTCCATATTTGGCTAACCTCTTTTTTGGAGGAAAAGTTTTGGATATCTATAAATAGAAGACCCTCTTCTCGTACCACAACACAATAACATCCACAATGTAGTCGTTTAAAGAGTCTTTGTTTAGGGGGAGATTTTCTCTCAAATAGTTTTATGTTTTCTTTTATATTAGGTTTTTATATGTAGGTCAATTGAACAAACTATATAATAATCATGTTTTTAGTATGTTTTTCTTTTCGTCTGATTTATCGCTTCAATGGTTTGCAACTAATAGCTTCCGCATGACGCCCTCTCGATTTCGAACCCAATAAGTGGTAGCAGAGCTTACGATTCAATGGTTCAATGGTGTGGTGAGACGAGACTAAACAGGTTCAAAGCGGTTTCAAAATCAAGCTACAACAATTTGGATGATAATGAAGATATATGTACAAAAGCTACATGTGGAGATAATTGTCAATCATATTTTCAACAATTATGCTGTCATATATTTGAAAATAAAGCTCACTTTTAACCCTGCAAAAGGGCTCCAATATTCTTAACCCGAAAAGGGCTAATATATTTTTTAACCCCAAAAGCTCCATTTTTAAACATGCCAAACAGCAGTGATATATGAAGAATATACATGAAGAACGAAGATCATGCACAAGAAGAAGGAGGATCAAAAATATTTTGAAGAAAATTAAGCCAAAAAGGGGAGATTTGCTAGGGTTTTTGCCCTGATTTTCTTACTATATTTGAGTTTTATTTTTTCGTAGAAGAAAAATAAAAGTTACCATAATTACTTTTACTTTTCCTGAAAGAAAAAAATATAATTCTTTTCCATATTTGGCTAACCTCTTTCTTGGAGGAAAGATTTTGGACATCTATAAATAGAAGACCCCCTTCTCATACCATAACACAATAACATCCACAATGTAGTCGTTTAAAGAGTCTTTATTTAGGGGGAGATTTTCTCTCTAATAGTTTTATGTTTTCTTTTATGTTAAGTTTTTACACGTAGGCCAATTGGCCAAACTATATAATAATCATGTTTTTAGTATATTTTTCTTTTCGTCTGATTTATTACCACAATGGTTTGCAACTAATAGTTTCTGCAAGACGTCCTCTCGATTTCGAACCCAACACCAAGCAATTAGTAGCGGACCCAGAATTTAAGGAGAGTGGGTGCTTACTACAGAAAAAAATAAAAAATCATGTGCACCTAACCAATTTCTTGTTTAGTGGGTGCTTTTATATAACTTATACCCATTTTTATATATTTTTTATGTAATTATATCTATTCCGCGTCGAGTTTAGTGGGTGCCAGAGCACCCAAAGTTGATGTGTAGGTCCGCCCCGCAAGCAATACAAGTAAGATTAAATGGACCAAACTAGGAAAAAACACATGAACTCACATTTTCAAGTTTTAAACAATACAGTTTCAATACCATGACAAAGATGCGATAGAGCCTATAAGATGGGGAGGAATCAGATTTATAAACCTTTAAGAACGCGAAGTCTTTACCACACAAGACATAAACGAGAAGTAAATTAGTCATCAAAGAAACAATTTGGGTTAGTCATCCCTTGTATGCTTAAATTATTTATTCAAACTATTGAAAATTATAAATGATGTTAACCTCCTTATGTGGTACTTAAATATGAGCAGGGGTTAACAAGCACATAGGAATATGATCTCTATATCTAGTTAGAAATAACCCATGATATGATTCCTACTGAAAACATTAAACACGCAAGTCATGTCTTATATTTTTAAGGCAGCATCAAAGATCAAAATATGACCAGTATTTTAATGTTATTTAGGAATCTTGACAGATATTTATGGCTTGATAAGCAAACTGCCAGCAAACCTCCAAACAAAAAAGATTTCAAGGTTAAAGAAATCTAACACATAATTTTACAAGAAAATATTAGAATAAGTCGAAATGCACATGAGTTCTAATTTACTTTTTAACTCCCACAACGTGATTAGTCTAGGAAAGAATACAATTTATATTCATAGAATCCTTTAAAGTAATCAAGTGACCACAATAATTTCAACTAACTCAATAACTTTGCATTATAACTATAATACAGAAATTTAAAACATGATCCAAATTTAAGGCCATGGACACACATTTAAATTCCTTCTAACGATTTTTTATTTTTCCATTAAAAGGACACAACTCTTCAAGCTATTTTGCATGCTGATTTTATAGTAATACAACGACAGAATATATTTGAACCGACATGTACACATAGAACTTAATGAGCGATCAAGTTATTTAATAAGGCATGTACTGTCATATTCAAAAATTAGGTCATGATGACACTTATCAGAGTCCAACATTGATAAGTAAGCCAACCACCTAAAACAAATGAAATTTTAAACAAAACAAGGTAAATAAACTAAGGCGAGACTTCTAGAATAAAGTCAAACCAAATGAGGCATAAGCAAAACAAGAATTTGAATAACATAACATAAAATTCCCAAGAAATTGTGTCAAAGTATAGAACATCTATCACATTATCTGAGTATAAGAAAAATACAAAGTCTATCTACGAAAACTAGTTAAGACACAATAAGGTAAGAGGAGGTCCGAAAGTCCAGTTTAGTCCATAGAGGAACCCCGTACCTTGATCAAAATCTTTGAAAATCACAATTAGCCACCATGAGTTGTACTCGAGCTAGAGTCTGCACCAAAAGAGAACAATAGAGGTGAGTACGATCCACTTGTACTCAATTTGTATCATAGACGGACTAAGCAAAGTAGGAAATAAGATAGTAAAACTAATACTATAAGCACGTCACCTGCAAGCAAAGTTGAAAAGACTCAAGCAGAAGCTCACATCGTCTCCAGTAACAGTTCTAATATATGAATACACTAAAAGGGATAAAACTTAGATATACATATGAAAGTACACAGAAACTAAGACAGGTCAAGAAAACTAGGAAAAATCAAGTAAGATGCATGTACAAATGTAATGCAATGTAATCTGAATACGATGAGTGATGAAAGCCATTGCATGACTTTTCGTATACACCCACATAGCTCATAAATACCAGGTAGGACCGTGGGCGGCTTTGCAACCCATATACTATATCTCATATCTCAATCTCAATCTTAATTCATCTTACCTCTCCGGCTCGTGTTCACGAAAAAGGTTTTCATAAAAGTATCTTATTTTATTTTAATAAAAGAGTTTCTCAGTGGTACCAGTATCTCATGAATGTATATGTATGGAATGAGGATGTAATGCTCGCAAGCAGTTCAAATGGGGATATCGAATCCAACCAACAGGTAAGTATATATAAGTGAGACTAAAAATCAACTCAATATGCTCATAATTCATGATTTTTAACTCAATGTTTGACACCATCAGAATAAATATGTATGTAATACATTATTTACATCATATCAATCCCTAACTCAAGTATAAATATCATGATAAGGAAACCAATATGAATTAAGGCCTACGTCATCAAATTAAGCCCCTGCATGAATATTATATCTAGAATGGAGGCATACAGATGCACAGATAAGGCCAATGGTATTAAATAAAGTCCCCACATAGGTAACACATAATATCAGATACCATAAGTCAACAACAATAGGATATAATTTCCCACACTGGCACACAACAGTAAAATAATCTCAAAATCTAAACCCCATTATTTTCCTCAATCTATAGCATAGTTTACTTAAATATTAACTACCCAACTCAATTTAAAAGAAGTTAAGCCATAATCTACCTTTAAATGATGAAAACCTAGTCCAAAGTGCTTTAACATGGAGCCTCCCCCTTACAAACGGCCTTAGAATTATCTGAAACATTCAAATATAGCATCTACACGTTAAAAGAAGACCAGTGATTCTCATATTGTTCATATTTGGGCCGGATCCAAAATTAACTTAAAAAATGAGTTTGAAAATAAAATGGGTAAAATTTTAATTTTATTTGAAAAACACATTCTTCAAGGTTATATGAGTTTACAGGTGAAAATCCACATAAAAATGGGTTAAAAAGGGGTCCAAATTGAAGAAAACCTATTAAAATTTTCTGGTAAAACCTTAATTTTTCATTTAGAAATCATGATTTAAATGAGTTTTTAAAGATATAATCAATGTAAAATGAGTTTTTGAATATATAATCAATGAAAAATAAAAGGAACAAGGCTTTTAAGCTTACCTAAGCTCAAATAGTGAAGAAATCCTCAAGAGTTATCCAAACTCAAAGCTCAAAGGTCCAAAAATGGAGGAAAAACATGAAAAAGAGGCTTATATACTATTTTAACAATGGCTGCTTAAGCGACTAAATCACAAGCTTGGGCTTTACTTAAGTGCCCCCCGCATTGCTAAGGCTCCCTCCGCTAATGAGACTTTTTGGTTGCTTAAGTGGTTGCACCAGTTGATGCGATATCAACAACTTGAGAAAAATTTCAAGATCCTAATCGCACCCGCAAAATTTGTGTAGGCTCCTATGAATGCAAGGAACTATGATACTAGACTAATTTTGATGTGTCAAATTCAATGCTGATATTGTATTTTTGAATAAAGATTTTTTTAATAAATTGACCCCTTTGATCCCTTTTCATTATTTTTCAAATGATGAATCAAAATAAGACATAAAAGTCTTATACCTGAACAACCACACTACTAATACAAATCAATATTTTGGATCTTTTACGTAGTCTATTTTATCATTCGATATTCAAAATAATAAATATTGATCGAAATTAACTATGAGGTTCCTCAAGTACCTTAAAATCACGAACTCACTTAAATTGATACTAATCACATCAAAAACTGTGTCAACCATCCTCCTCGAATCAATATGTAGCAACTATAGAAAGGGGTAAATTAGTCAAAATACATAAAAATAGAGATTCACGAATGTAGGTCATTACATGTACTCAACAAACCATAGTATCAATGATTTCTACCCTTATGATCATATGAAACCGATTTATTAATTTAGATTATAGTCATGGTTATTTAATGCTAAAACATAATTTTAATAAGCATTTCGGTTCTCATATATTTGAATTTATACACAAATCAAACATAAGAACAAAGAGTATGAATACTAATAGTCATACACTCGAATTTGAATAGAAAAAATGACATAAAAAAAGACAAGATGATCCAAAAATTGATCTTTTGTGGGGCAGTGAACTAAATCATCGACCTCAACCACTCAAATTTCTGTCTCAAAGTCTCTCCCAAGACCAAAGAGATGTAACAAAAAATAGAAGGAATCTATTCTCGGTTAAAAAAAAAGAAAGCAAGGCATTGGATATTTTTATAGCACAAGAAAAACAAGAACAATAGTTTTCAAAGCTTTATTGGAAAGTGGGATGTGAGGCGGCTAGAAAAAGCTACTCCAAAATGAACTCCAAACGCAACTATTTATAGGATGAAGTTTGGGTTTGGGTTTAATTACCCTTTGAATTTGGAAATTTTGGTCAACGAGATGTTTAAATACGAATGTTTGAAGCTCTTGGACAATGTTTACAGAGTTCACGTGATTTGAAATGACCATTGCATGATATAGATTATCTAAATCTTTATACTAGGTTGACAATACTTATTGCTTTTTATAAAGATGAAAGGTAAGTAGAGAGAGTCGTACGTGCGACTGCTGAAGGAAAAGAAAAAAAACACCTGATTGATTTAGAATATAGAAGGGTATTTTAGGTATTTTAAGTAGCTAAGTTGAGGGTAAAATGAGTAATTCAAAATTTTTTATGATAGTTGATGGGTATGGGTATTGAACTCTTGTATTTGGGTTTCAAATTAGTTTTTTTGGACAAATTTTGCTAGTCCAATTAACTGTGGCATTTTGGGGCTTTTTTTTTTTTTTTTGGTGAAGGAAAAAGAGCATGGGTTGACCTTTTTTAAAACTAATGGCCCAAGTTTGTCCTATTGGACATAATATATCCCTTCAGTTAAGATTATTTCAATTTGTAACCATAACTAGAGATGAACCAAATACGGTCCCCTAAGCCCAATTCTAGTAAGCGAATACTTTACCAGAAAGCTTTTTTCTCTATTATTCTCTTTCTAATTTTTCTTTCCCAAATCTTTTTTCTCTGTGTGCCACAAGATATTTCTCATTTATCTGCTTTTATTAGGTCAAATTTTGGGATTTTATTTCTTAATCAAATAAAATTACAAAAATATAGGCCAAGCATCCCAAAAATAAAAAGGACACAAATAATGAAAACACAAAAAATAAAATGGTCCTAAATCCAATCAGGCTACCCAGAAGAGGCCCAAACCTCTTCCCTCTTATTACATATACCCGATAAAAGGGGTTTCTATTATCACTTTCACTTTAATATTTTCTCTGCCCCTCCACACTTGAAATATCTTATTGTCGCTGCATGTCAACCTTGGTCTTCTTCTTCTTCTTCTTCTTCTTCTGCATTAGGTTATCAATACTTTTTCTTTGGGAGCTCGATTTGCTAGAATATCAGTTTTCAATAGTAAGTATTCCTTATTTTGATTTTTTCTTTTTTTCAACTTCTTTCATTGACTGCTTCTTCCTTCTTACCTTTGTTCTTAGAGGGGTGAAAATGCTTTATACATTTTTATGAAGGATCCTATTTGTGGAAAAGGACTAGTTCTACTAGGTAAACTTCAAAACTCCTCCCTTTGCATTTATCTAGTTTAGTTCTGACCAATCTCTCTTTTCAAGTGGATCCGGGGTTGAGTAAATGGGAAACTCGACATATCTACCCTATAGTGATCAAGTCAATCTCCAGGTTTACCATTATAGAATTGACCCTGGAACCTTCTCATTTTGTCTAGTCTTTTTTGATGACTGAAGTAGTGTAGGCTATATAGCATTTTATTTTTTTGAAGTCTTTGTGGGATATATAAAATATTGATTAAGTGAAAAAGCTTGTTCTTTAGTATTTCCTACCCCATTATCCCTTAATAGGTGATACTCTTAAATACAGACACTTTAGCCTGTTACTGTTGACAATCTTCTTTCCTATTGTTTCCAGACTGTTAAAATGTAAAAAATATGCAGTTACCTTTATCTATTAATAGATTTGCTAGGTAATCTGCAAGTTGATTTCCCTCCCTCATGACATCTAAAATTTTGTTTACTTTCATGCTATATTGTTCTTTATATCTACAACCATAATTAATGCTCTATGGACATGCCCACTCACCCTCTCGGACTTGATTAAGGAGTAATGAATTTCGTTGTACTATGATGTTTTAATGATGTGTTAGCTTGCAATGTTTACTAACTGTGTTAGTAGTGTTCTCTAGAGTAGTCCCTTTTGTATATAGTAGATCACCATTAATATCTTTTAAACAAAAGGCATAAGATCTTACCCATGGATTTTCTCTTGATGTTCCATCAATATTATATTTGACCCATCCTTTTGGTAGAAACTCCCATAAAACTTTGATGATCTTCACCCTAGGTTTGAATTCCTCTAGCTCCTTTAGCCTTCTTGGCTAATTTTCTAGAAATTTTCTTAAAGGCTTTCTCACTCTAAATAGCATATGCATGTTTCTGACAATATTATGAATTATCCTTTGAATTGTCAAACTTTCCTTTCATTTTTACTAAGGTTTCAATTGTTCCACAGTTCCTATACTATAATGATTAAAAGAGCCTTAAAGTATCGTTTAAGATCATTATTTACTTAAGCTCCCCACCATAGCATGATCACCTCCCCTAGATTGAGGCCTTCAATATGTATTCCTATAAAAGAATTAAAGTAAGTCCATTTCCTGTTAGCAATAAATGATCTTAAGAACACATGTGCTAGTGTCTCATGATCTAGATTTGCACAACACCAATATTGAGAGGGACTTTCTATTCCCAATCTTCTCAATCTGTCATTCACTCGAATTTTAATTTTTGTGAGCCCCCACATGAAAAAGATAATCCTGAATGGACCCTTTAATCCACATCCATTTATACACCTTATTTGGGTTTTTCCTATGTCTGATATACTCTGCCAATCAGACTTGATTATGAAAACCTCTTTTGTACCCACTATCCAATATGGTGTATCATACTCCCTTTCTTGATAGGAAGGTTTCATATTTTGCGCTATATGTTCCACCATTTCAGTAGTAAACATTCCTCCCAAAATCTCTAAATTCCATTCTCCATTCTTTGTTAAATCACTGATTTTCTCATAAGAATCATCCCATTCTGCTTCATCCACAGTGTAGTTATACAGATCTTCCATCCCAGTCTAATAATCATGCCACACCATATAGGATCCTTTTTTGTGTTCCACCATATTTAAAGCTCCACCAAGTCTCTAGCTTGCAATATTTTCTTCCATACCTGAAACCCTTCTTCTCGCCTTTTCCATATTACCAAATTGTAATGGACTTTCCTATAATACTTGTTTTTCATTTACTCACTCCAGACTGAGTTTTTTATTTTGAAATTCCACCATAATTAAAAAACAAGTCCATGGGTACATATTGTATTTATTTGAAACCTATTCCTCCTTTTTCATTTAGTAGACATAAATTCCTCCACTTAATCTAGTGCCTCCCTCTTCCTCTAATACAAAAACTTTAAAGAAATTGTGCCATCAGCTTTTTGATTTCGTTCAAAATATTTTGAGCTGGGCTCGTAACTGATAAGAAATGTATAAGAATACTCTACAGCATATGTTTAATCAAAATTTCCTTCCCTCCATAAGATAACAACTTTTCTTTCCATGCCTGTAGTTTGGAGCTAATTCTTTGGATTATCTGATTATAGTAACTCTTTTTCTTTCTATTGTAGAAATTAGGAAACCCTAAGTAGGTAGAGGGAAAGTCCTTCCTTTGTATACTTGTTGCTACTTCTAATAATATCCCATCCCATCCCGATTAATTATGACACATATATATAACACTTTTCTCCTTATTGATCTTTTGGTCTGATGTTCATTCATACTTTTCCAGTGTGTCAACCTCTATTTTCATAGTTCCTACCTCTACTTTTCACAAAATTATCATATTATCTGCAAAGTCCCAGTGTTTTATTATTGGACTTCCTCTAGGCATTATAAATATTTTAAACTCTTTTTTCCTCAGTATAGAGTTCAGTGCTCTAGATAGAAAATCAACTGCTAGAAATAGAGTAGGTAATGGAGGGTGCCCTTGTTTAAGTCCTATGGATGAACTGAAAAATCCTCTAGGCTGACCACTCAACAAGATTAAGAACTAGTTGTTACCTATCAGCCAATACACCATATCCACTATTCTTTCATTCAAACTAATTTTTCTCAGAACTTGCGGTATAAAGAACCATTCTACTCTGCCATAAGATTTTATCATATCCAGCTTATTTACCAGATTCAGAGGTTAACCCTTTTTTCTAATTTCAGCTAAGATCTTGTCACGACTCTAGACTATCCCTTAGTTGTAACACGGTGCTTAGAGTCACAAATGACCTCAAGATAACCCATGGCCTAGCATAAGTAATGGATACTGGAAGAAAGTAACAAACACTAGGCGGAAGCTAATTGAATAAACTGATGATGAATAGAAATAAAGTCAACGTTAATATAGTATGAAATATTTAATGAAACTGAAAAATATGAACATTTGTCTAACTATTTGAAAGCCTCTAAATCATGGTGAGTTGTTAGGATAAGCCCGCAACTAACTCTGACTAACTTAAACAAATGAGGTACTAAAAAATGACTGATAACTAGTCCTCGACTGATATGGACTCACCAAAACTATATCTGAGTGGCACGTAGGTATGCTAAGAGCGGTTCGGGTACTGAACGTACGAACCTATATTATGAGACAATATAGTACAAATAAGTATGTGATCAGTACTTTGAATGTACTGAGTATGCTAGAAGGGAAGCTAACTAATATATATAAATTAAATGTGAATGCATGAACATGTAAACTGAATGCAAAAAAAAGTATAAACATATGCCGAATAAACTGTATAATCGGGTAATTGAATAACTGAACACTGAACACTTGGACAAGCAAACCTAGAATAAACATAAACTGAAATTGAACTAAGGACTGTGGGATCTAACAATAACCTACATACCCCAACCTGAGCAAATCAGGGTCTAACCTGTAACCCTATTTTGCAGGGTATTAGCACCTTACCAAGGGTACTAACACTGGTTAGCGTAGATCTACTAAACTGATATATTAAAGGACATGGTTGTTATGCCTCTACTGATAGGGGGGCCCTTATAACCGATGGTGGTGCCGTAGTTCTGGAATTTAGGGACTACTAGTAATGGTTTCATGCCTCACTAACGGGAGAGCCATCATCCCTGTATCCACTCTGTGCTAAGTATTACTCCCAACTAAATGAAACTGAAGTATAAACTAAAATATGAATTGGTAACTAATATGCTCAAGTCATGGTATTCTAAAAATAACAATGCATGCATAATCTGAAATGCTCAAGAACATGTAACTGGTGTATCTTTAAACTCCTAGGCATCTTGTGTTCATAACCCACGTCGTTTGGGCACTCCAACTCACTAATGTATCTTTCAAAATCAAGCTCAATAATGTATCTTTCAAATTCCTAATTCACTAATGTATCTTTCATGAGAGAAATTTTCAAGTAAACAAAATTAAATTATCAAACTCAAGATCCCTCCTCCTCACATCTACATAGGATTTCTAAAGGCTTTGGGCCATTTTTAGCCTTTCTCTAATTTGTTGAACCTTCTCCATAACCTCATGCACTGAATTTGGACCTATCAATGCAGCTTCACCAATCTCAAACCAACCAATAAAAGATCTACACCTCCTACTATAAAGAGCCTCAAATGAGGCCTTCTAAATACTGGAGTGGTAGCTGTTATTTGATCATCCCAATTACCCTTGAAATAAATTATGCAAGCTCTCAACATGTCCTATAAAGTATGAATGGTCCTCTCAGCTTGACCATCTGTCCGTGGGAGAAAATCTGTACTGAGATGAACTTGGGTACCAAGACTCTTTTGAAAAGCCTTCACAAATTAAGAGGTAAACTGGGTACCTTTATATGAAATAATGGCCAGAAAGACTCTATGCAATTTTACCAACTCCCTAAGATGAAGTCTAGCATAATCTTCAACTAAATATGAAGTATTAACTAGTAAAAAATAAGCTGACTTAGTCATTCGATCCACAACAACCCAAATAGAATCATGCTGATGATGAGTATGAGTCAACCCTGTGATGAAGTCCATATTCACCACTTTCCACTTCAAGGTGGGGATTCTGAATTCTTGAAGCATACCACTAGGCCGCTGGTGCTCAATCTTAACCTGATGTCAATTTGGACATTTAGCCATGAATTCTGCAATATTTCATACCATTCCACCAATAGACTTCCCACAAATTGTGGAACATCTTAGTGGATCCTTGGTTAGTAGAATATCAATAATTGTGAGCCTCTACTAATATTAGCTGCCTCAAATCATTCATATTTGGAACACATTATCTACCTTGACTGCAAAGGACACCATCTCCCCCTTAGGAGAAAATCTCAACCTTCTGATCCCGAACTGCCTCTATCAACTAAATAAAAATAGGATCACTATCTTGCTTTTCCTTTACCTCTGCAACCAAGGAAGATTCCAAACCATTCTAAACCCATACACTACCTTCATCTGAATCACTAACCAAAATCCCAACCTAGCAAGATGATGAACCTCACAAACTAAATCCTTCTTTTCATCCTCAATGTGGGCAACACTTCCCATAGATAATCTTCTAAGGGTAACGACCACAACATTGGACTTTTGAGTAATACAGGACACTTATATTGTAGTCTTTTAACAATTCTAGCCACCTTTTCTAATAAAGATTTAGGTCTTTCTGAGTGAATACATACTGTAAACTCTTGTGATCAGTGAACACATCATCATGAATCCTATAAAGGTAATGCCGCCAAATATTTAAGGCAAAAACAATTGCTTCCAACTCAAGGTTGTGAGTCGAGTAGTTATTCTCATAAGGTTTGAGTTGTCTAGATGCATATGCAATCACCTTGCCTCGCTACATCAACACACAATCAAGACCAACTCTAGAAGCATCACAATATACCACAAACCATTTGAAACCTCTGGTAGAGTCAAAATTAGAGTGGAGGTGAGTCGAGTCTTCAACTCCTGAAACCCCTTCTTGCTAGAATCTGACTATTGGAACTTGACATTCTTCTGAGTCAGTATGGGCATAGGAGAGGCAATAGAGGAAAATCCTTCAATAATCCATCTATAGTAACCAACTAAACCTAAGAAACTCCTGATATTTGATGGAGAGATAGGTTTAGGCCAGTTCCTTATGGATTTGGTCTTTTGAGAATCAACTTAATGCCTTCACCAAAAATAATGTGACCAAGGAAAGCTACCGATTTTAACTAGAATTCACACTTATTGAATTTAGAGAATAAATGGTGATCTTTGAGAGTCTACAAAATAATTCATAAATGGTCTGCGTACTTACCCTCACTACAGGAATAGACGAGAATATAATCTATGAAGACTATGATGAACATGTCCAAGTACTGCTTGAACACTCTGTCATCAGGTCTATAAAAGCTACAGGAGCATTTGTTAGTCCAAAAGACATAACTACAAATTTAAAGTGAGCATACCGAGTTCTTAAGGCTGTCTTCAAAATGTCACATTCTCTGACTCAAAGCTGATGATTGCTTGATCTGAGGTCTATCTTAGAAAAAAATTTGAACCCTAAAGTTGGTCAAGCAACTCGTCAATCTAGGGGATGGGATACATGTTCTTGATTGTGACTTTGTTCAACTAATGGCAGTCGATACACATTTAGAGAGAATTGTCTTTCTTGCACATAAAGAGAACTGGAGCACCCCATGGAGAGATACTAGGTCTGATGAAACCCTTATCTAGTTGAGCTTTCAACTGTTCCTTCAATTTCTTAAGATTTCTTGGAGCCATTTTGTAAGGTAGAATTGAAATAGTTTGGGTACATAGAATGAGATCTATTTCAAAGTCGATTTCTCTTTCTGGAGGAACTCTGGGTAGATATTTAGGAAATACTTCTGGAAACTCATTCACTACTACAACTGACTCAACACTCGGGATCTCAAAAATTGATTCCTTGAATCAAACAAGATGATAAATGCACTGTTTGGAAATTATTTTCCCCTCCTTAAGATAGGAGACAAACTGACCTATAGGCATCAAAGTGCTACCCCTCCATTCTAAGTTTGGCTTATTAGAAACTGAAACTTTACTACTCTATTCCTATAATTAACTGAGGTATAGAAAGAGAGGAGCTAATATATGACAAGAATAACATCAAAGTCGGTCATCTCTAACTCTACAAGATCAAGTAAGGTAACTTTTTAGGATACTATGATTGGGCAATTTCTGTATATTTATTTGGCTATAATAGAACTACTGACTGGAGTAGAAAATGTGAAGGGTTCTGCTAGGATTTTAGGACTGACCCCAAAATCTACTGCTATATAAGAAGTCATGAAAGTAAGTATGGATCCATGATCTAATAATGAATACAACTAACCACATCAGGAGAACCCTCCTAATCCTAGCGAGTCTAAAAGGAATAAAGTCAATTCTAAAGTTATCTACTGGTTGTACTAGAAGTGGCACCCTATTGAGTCAGGAAACCTTTTTAAACTGATGAGGAATTAGTTTGGCCCAGGTGATGATCATTTCTACCCCTCCATATACCCACTTGGCAATCTCTTATTATGTGGACTGACTTGACACACCCAAAGTATGCATCACTGCCAGCCATGCACTCACCCATGTGGTTCTTGCCACATCTCTTACAAATTGGGTTTGTGGGACCACTAATCATACTCCCCTGAGATTTAGAGCTCAGTGATCTATCACGAGTATCCTATCTGAACTTAGGCACTAAAGCACTAGAAGACGATGAGGTTGTATATTTGGGAGAAATTAAGAATGATTTCAACCCTCTGACATTTAATTAGAGAAATTAAAACTGCTGATCCCTTCTCTCTCATTTTTTCTTTCCTTCTCCTTGATCTTCTCTTCCTCAGTATTCTAAGAATGAACCATCAATCTAGAGATATCCATCTCCTTAATCAACATAGCCATCCTACACTCCTTAACCACATACATTAGATACAAACTTGCTTATATGGGTCCTAGAATCAGCCACCATATTTGGAGCATACCTCACCAATTGAGTAAACTTGACTGAATACTCCTTACAACTCATGTTGCCCTACTTCAAGTTGATGAACTCTTTCACTTTGGCTTCTCTCAATTCCAGTGGGAAGAACCGATCCAGAAAAGTAGTATCAAACTCATCCCACTCTATAGTACCTATATAGACATCTTAATATTCCTTCCACTACTTAACCCAGGTTTGAGCCACCCCTTGAAATTGGTAAGCGGCTACATAAATACTTTCGCTCAAGGTGACACCTATGATCTCAGTCACCTTCTGCACACTATCTAAAAATTCT
Source organism: Capsicum annuum (assembly GCF_002878395.1). Classification (NCBI taxonomy): domain Eukaryota; kingdom Viridiplantae; phylum Streptophyta; class Magnoliopsida; order Solanales; family Solanaceae; genus Capsicum; species Capsicum annuum. The sequence goes on from NC_061112.1 coordinate 4,564,277, forward strand.
TGGGTATTCGCCTCAGGCTTGGATCCAAAAAACACCAGGGGATTCATCTGAGTGAAGTATCAGATCCTAGTTTTTGCCGTATTCACTGCTGGGTTGGCTGGGGCAACAACTTGATGATAATAGTGAGTGGACATAGATTGGGCTAATGTAGTAACTGTATCCCTGAATTTAGCATGGAATACCTACTCGTTTAGAGGGTCTTTCTCAACTGGTGGTACTGTTGGCTAGTCCCAATTCCTCCTTCTATTAGCCTTTCTAGAAGGCATTTCTTGTAAATAGGTAGAGGATGAGTTAGAAAAAGAAGTTTAATAGAGCTTAAGGTCCACCGCATGACATGAATATTAAAAAAGTGAGACTTTCCTAAAATGTTTTGTATTATGTCATCCATAAGTATGGCACATATCACACCCATGAACAAGACTCTACTTAATGCAACTTTCATACACCCTAGGACACATTGAAACTTAGGCTCTGATACCAATTTTGTCATAACCCGAGACTACTCCATAGTTGTTACGACCCGAACCAGGGCCTAGACGTAATGGGCATCCCAAGTCCAACCAGGATCGGGGACCGCCCCCTGTTACCCAACCCAACCACGTATATCCAGCCTTAGATGGGCTGAATTTTGAGCATATAAAAATATAGCATGAATGCTCTAATGAAGACTATGGGATAGGGTCACAACCGTGACCAACCTAACCGAGTTTAATTGAACCAAATCAACCATCCAACCCTACCAAACCAAACCAAAGGCCATACCAAAGAGAATACTAAGACATAATATGATAATAATCCTAAAATATAATACGATGGAATAACCAACAATATCGTCCAAGGGTGTGCGCCCCAACACCAATACCAATGCCAAGGAAAACACCAATATCAATCCCGCCCATACAAACCCCATGAAGTACCACAAATCCTCTATCCAAAAGAGTAAGAATATCTGGTTGGGACATGCCCCCGACCATGGCGAAAACCAATATCCATAATAAAATAAAAATGTCTAAACATGTCCATAACATGAAAAGGAGCCTTTCAAAATGATGGAAGCTCACCACTTAAGTCCACATGCTGATACCAAATCCTAATGCTATACAGGAGGAGTAGAATAGTCGGTTCCTGCATAGCGTAGGTATACAGCTGCCAGTAGATGGGTTAGCGAGTGGTTGCTAGCATGAACTCATGATAAGGATAAAATAATGCCATTTATAAAACCAAGTAAAATCATCCATGATGCATACAACCATACAAATATAAGTGTTGGGAAAGGGAACCGGGTTTAGCATGCATTTAAACCATTACCGGGGCTATGTAGCTTTGCCGTCCTAAAGCACCCACGGGGAATATGGGTTCAGTTCCCCTGCGAAAAGGGACCAATATGTGTAGCCACACGACTAGGGAAGTATCCCATTGGGATGACTAGTACATTCTCCAATATGAGATGTGACATCATGCAGATGGTCCACCAAGACCAACCTCAGGTGCTCCACCTTCCACGACTTTGCTACACCTCCCCATTTAATGCCCAATTAAAAACCATTTCCAAACAATCCATTTACTATTAATTAACCAAGTCCATTTAGTGGTAGTATCGTCATACCAACCATACTTGCAAGTACTATATGTAGGTATAGGGGACCTTTGGTTCCCTTCTAATTACCATATTAAATCAACTTGGGGGAATCCGTACCCCACAAGCATAACCATTTAGCCATTTACCTTTTCAAACTATTTAAACCAAGCATAAATCCTTTACCAAGTTTAAAACAAGCAAGAGTTCCATTTAAAAGAAGTCAATGCAATAAACATATCTTTATAAGCATTTTGTTAAACACATTGGGGGCGTAATATATATCCAAAACCAATTCCAATTACTAACAACAATTCCCATATAATCCAATTATTCAAAACCACCATTAATGCATAGAAAGCATAATTAAAATCATATAAAACCATAACCAACCATTTATAAACGAAAACCCCAAATCATATTTAAAAAACCAAAAAGCATTCAGTAATAAAATCATGAAAACCAATAGTAAAATCATGCCTTTAGTTGGAACTAACAATTAGGGAAGAGGACATGCCTTATATTAAAGAATTAATGGAAAGAAATCACCAAAGTAAGCCCAAAATTAGTCCTCAAGATAAAATCTAGCTTTATTGCCCTGAAAGCTTTTGAGAGGATTTTAGATTGTTTAGGAGTAGTTTCTAAGTGCTAAAGAGAGAAACAATAAAGTAAATAGCCTCTAAAATAGGCTATAAGTCGTGGGATCCTATTAGGGTAAGTAGGAAAATGTCCAGAATACCCCCACTTAAGTTTCACAAAAGTCTCATCACAGGGATACGATTGACCCATACGAGTCGTACCCTTCCAATATGAATGGTACACGCCACTCGTATCCTACTCCAATACCTAGACCTAACACTGTCCAATATGCGAATCATCCAACCAAGTCGTATACAATGCATACAATTCGTACCTCCCATCCGTATCCTTAGCAGAATAGAATACCAAGAGGATTGAATACTGTCCCCTATACGAGTACTAGATATGACTTGTACCCCAACCATACGACTCTTATCCCCTAAGTCGTATCCATTTTAGTAACCCATCCATCCCACTAACCAATAATAGTCAGTATATGATAGGACCATACCACTTGTACCCCAAAATATGGCTCGTACCCATGAATCGTATTGGGTCCAGAGAACAAAATTCCAGGAACCCCGGATGTAACATTCTCCCCCACTAGGAACATTAATTCTTGAATGACGGACAAGGTAGGGGTAACCATACACCAAGTCATTTGAATTATCAAACATATTCCCAGTCTTCATCAAAGTTCAAAAACAAAGAAGACAAACATATTAATCTTTCCTTTAATAAAATCAGAAAATAAAGATGTGTTCAAGAACACATACCTTTTGCACGAATCCTGGGAGAAGAAAACAAGAGTGGATATTTGGACTTTATGTCCTTCTGTGCTTACTAAGTAGATTTTTCCACATTATGTTTCCACCACAAAACCTTAACGGAAGCCACATCCTTGGTCTGCAACCGACGAACTTGCCTATCCAATATCTCAACCGGGACCTTTTCATAAGACAAAGAGCCTGAAATACCCAATCCCTCCAAAGGAACAATTGAAGAAGGATCACCAATACACTTCCTCAGCATAGAAACATGAAGGATCGAATGAACCATACCTAAACTAACAGGCAACTCCAATTTATATACAATATTGCTAACTCTCTGCAAAATCACATAAGGACCAATAAATTAGGGGCTGAACTTCCCCTTTTTGCCAAGCTGCACTACTCCCTTCATGGGAGATGCCTTTAGGAATACCTTGTCCCCAACCTCAAACTCCAAGTCTCTATACCTAACATCTACGTAAAACTTTTGTCAAATCTGGGTAGCCTTAAGCCTATCCCTAATCACCTTCACCTTATCCATAGCTTGATAAACCAGATCCGAACCAAACATGTCCGCCTCACCAAGGTCAAATCAACCAATAGGAGATCTACACCTCCTACCATACAGTGCCTCAAAAGGGGCCATACCAATACTCGAATGACAGCTATTGTTGTAAGCAAACTCCACCAAAGGTAAATGCTCGACCCAATTGACACCATAGTTAATGACATAGGCCCAAAGCATATCTTCCAATGTTTGAATAGTTCTCTCTGCTTACCCATCGAACTGCAGATGAAAAGCAGTACTCAGACTGACCTTAGATCCCAATCTTTTCTAGAAAGACCACCAAAAATGAGATATAAACTATGTACCACGATAAAAAATAATCAAGATAGGTACCCCATGCAGCTTCATAATCTCCTGAAGATACAACTTTGTATAGTCCTCCACTGAAAAGGTAGTCCTCACTGGCAGAAAATGAGCAGACTTTTTTATCCTATACATGATGACCCAAATCGAATTAAATTGGTCCTGAGACCGAGTAAGACCAATAACGAAATTGATATTTATCATCTCCCACTTTCATTTGGAAAACTTAATTTCTTGATGCAATCCATTAGGCCTTATATGCTCAACCTTAACCTGTTGACACACCATATACTTTGCCATAAAATCAACCACATCTCTCTTCATATAATTTCACTAATAGATCTCCTTTAGATCATGATACATATTTGTCTAGCCAGGATAAAAAAAATAGCATGACTCATTCACCTCAGCCAAAATCCTTTGCCACAAACCACCGACATCAGGAACATACAACCTACCTTTGTACCGCAAAGTACCATCACCACCAATCTCAAACACCGCTACCTTTTGCCCACCAATATCACTCTTGATTTTTATCAAGACAAGATCTAACACTTAATTCTCCTTAATCTCTGAACCAAAAGATGATCGAACCATTTCTTATACCATCACACCGCCATCCTTAGAGTCCAAGAGATAAACTCCAAGATTGGCCAAGTGGTGAATATCCTTCACTAATTCCCACTTTTCTTCCTCCACATGAGCCAAACTTCCTATATTCAACCTGCTAAGAGCATCAGCAACCATGTTAGCCTTACTTGGGTGGTAGTAAAGACTCATATCATAGTCTTTCTGAAGCTTAAGCCATCTCCTTTGCTTGAGATTATTCTTCTTCTGCGTGAACACGTACTGAAGACTCTTACGATCAGAAAAGATATCTATATCAATACCATATAGATAATGCCGCCATATTTTTAAAGAAATCACAACCTCTAATAACTTTAAATCATGAGTATGACAATTCCTCTCATGCACCTTCAACTGCTTGGAAGCATAGGCAATCACCTTACCATGTTGTATCAAAACATAACCAAGTCTTACTCGAGATACATTATAATAAACCAAAAACACATGTTTGCCTTCCGACAACATCAGAATTGGAGCCAAAGTGAGCTTATCCTTTAACTTCTTAAAACTCCCTTTACAAGCATTTGACCAAGAAAACTCAGCCTTCTTTTAAGTCAACTTAGTTAAAAAAGCTACTTTCGACGAGAAGCTTTCCATAAACCGCCTATAATACCCGAAAAAACCCGAGAAGCTCTGGATTTTGGAAGAATTCATGGGCCTAGGCCACCATTTCACCGCAATAACCTTTTGAGGATCAACCATTATCCCCTCATTAGAAATAATATAACCTAAGAAAGTCACGATGTTCAACCAAAACTCACACTTAGATAATTTGGCATAAACCATTATTTTTTTAAGGTCTATAACACCACACGGAGGTGATTAGAAAGATCCACCTCACTCTTCAAACAAACCAAAATGTCATCAATAAATACAATAATGAATAAATCCAAATACTACCTGAAAACTCTATTCATCAGATCCATAAATACTGTCGGGGCATTGGTTAATCTAAATGACATCACCAAGAACTTAAAATGCCCATACCGAGTATGAAAAGCCATCTTGGGGATATCCACCTCCCTAATCTTAAGATGATGGTACCCCAACCGAAGATCTATCTTAGAAAAGAACTTGGCACCCTGTAACTGATCAAATATGTCATCTATCCTTGGGAGAGAATACTTGTTCTTGACTGTTACCTTATTCAACTGCCTGTAGCCAATGCACATCCGAAGGGAACCATCCTTCTTGCGCACAAGCAACACAGGTGCACCCTACAGAGAAATACTAGGATGAATAAACCCTTTATATAGAAGATCCTTAAGTTGCTCCTTGAGTTGCCTCAACTCAGTCAGAGCCATTCTATATGGAGGAATAGATATTAGACGAGTGTCCAGAAGAAAATAAATACTAAACTCTATTTCCCTATCCATAGGAACATCATGAAGATTATCTAAAAGGATTTCTGGAAACTCATTAACCACAAAAATTGACTGTAAAGAAGGACCTTCTGAGTTAGAATCTTTAACTTGGACCAAGTGATAAAGACATCCCCTGGAGATTAACCTCTGAGCTCTAGGATAAGAAATAAACCTTCCTCGAGGATCTATAGAACCACCCTCCCATTTTATAATCGATTCACCAAGAAATATAAAGATAACCTTCCGGGTCCGATAGTCTAAGGACGTGTAACAAGAGTGTAACTAATCCATACCTAAGATGACATCAAAATCCATCATCCCCAACTCAAACAGATCCATCGCAGGCACCACACCCTCTATAGACCCTTTTAGCAATAATCGAGTCCTCTATCGGGGTAGAAATAGAAAAAAGATCTGAAATCACTTCGGGATCAAAACCAAAAGATACATCCATATAAGGAGTCATGTAATAAAGGATGGACCCCAGATTAAGCAAATAATATATGTCATGGGAAAAAAGTGTAACATACTAGTAACGACATCAGGTGATGCCTCAAATTCTTGCCAGGATGCTAAATCATACAACTTATTTCGACCAACAATAGAACTAGGAGCAGTAACAGAAGCCGATGCAATACCATCAGGTGTAGAAGTAGAAGATAAAGCCACAAGAACCTTGTTCTCCCATGTAGTGGCCTTATTAACTGGACAATCCCTGAGCTAATGACCTAGCTAGCCATACCTAAAGTATTTGTCCCTCTCTTCTTCATAATAACCCCGATGGGGTTGACCACAGAACCAACAAGGAGGGTATGAAGAAATTGACTGACCTTCGCTCGCCTAAGATTTGGCACCTTATGCTAAAAAATTATCACCACCCTGATGACGGCGGTCTCCCGACTGCTTTGAGTAAGGGGCATTGACAGTAGAACAGGAACCCAATATCCCCCACTTTTTCTTTCGGCACTTGCCACCATCCTGACCACCCATGGACTGTGCACCTTCCTGATTAGAAAATCTGCCCCTCTTTCCCTAAGTATCCCTAAACTCCGACTGCCTGTTCTTTTTATCCTCCACTTACTGTGTATGGATAATCAATCAAGAAATATCTATATCCTAGATAAGTGAAGCAGTCTTGGTCTCCAAGATCAAATCTTTATTCAACCCAAAAATGAACTTTCTTATTCTCGTTCTCATGTTAGCCATAAAGACAGGAGCATACCTCGATAGCTGATGGAATTTCAAGGCATATTCCTTAATATTCATTTTTCCTTGCTTAAGATTCACAAACTCCTCTATCTTAGCTTCCCTCAATTCTTGAGGAAAGAAACAATATAAGAAGGCATTAGAGAAGGCCTCCCAGAATTTAGATTCTTCCATATCATCCCTATCTCTATCCCACTCCCCATACCACTGATAAGTAATATTGTTGAGATGATAAGTTACAAATTTCACTCCCTCTATATTAGGAACCTGCATCACCCAAAATATCTTCTCCATTTCATCCAAGAATCCCTGGGGATCCTCCTCCACCTTCACTTCAGTAAAAATAGGAGGACCCATCTTTATAAATTGGCCAACCCTTGTGGCCTCAATAGACAAACCACTAGATACATCCTTCTCAGCCTGAGTAGCAACCAACTGAGCAATAACAGGAATAAATTGATGGAATTTTTCATTCATTACATTACCTTGAGGGAACTAAGAAGAACTGGTAGGATTAGGAGAAACTTGAGTACCATCCAAAATAGGACCCTGAGATTGAAGATGTACCTCTATCATAGGATATACCCCTTCAACATCATCCCTAGATGGGATAAAAGAATTTCCTTATTTTCTAGATCTACAAGACATGATCGAATGACGAACAAAATAGGATTAGAGAAGATTTCTGAACTTTAGACTCCAAGCTTGAAAATAGAATACCTAGAAAGTGAAACATTCCTAAATGCTTATGAGTGTGGCATTGACACCCCCTAAAAGAGATTCAACTCAACACGGCTTTGTGGACTTCCCAATTGACCATAAATTTAAAGCTCAACTCAACACGGCTTTGTGGACTTCCCAGTTGACCATAAATTTAAAGCTCTAATACCAACTTGTCATGACCCGAACCAGAACCTAGACATAATGGGCATCCCAAGTCTAACTAGGACCAGCGACTGCCTCCGGTTACCCAACTCAACATCTTATATCCAGCCTTAGATAGGCTGAAATAACAAGATAACGTGAATACTCTCATAAAGACTCTAGGATAGGGTCATAATCGTGACTAACCTAACCAAGTCTAACCAAACCAAATCAACCATCCAACCATACTAGGCTAAAATAAAGGCCATAAACCAGGCCATAACCAAAGAAAATACCAAAACATAATATGATAATCAATCCCAAAATGTAATATGATTATGCCCCAACACCAATACCAATGCCAAGGCAAACACCAATACTGATCCTACCCATACCAACCTTATAAAGTACCATAAATCCTCTATAAAAAAGAGTAAGAATATCTGGTTGGGATATACCACCAACCATGGCAAAAACCAAAATCCATAATAAAATAAAAATGTCCAAAGATGTCCATAACATGAAATGGAGCCTTCCAAAAGGATAAAAGCTCACTACTTAAGTCGATATATTGATACCAAATCCAAATGCTAAACAGAAGGAGTAAAATGGCCGATTCCTACATACCATTGGTATACAGCTGCCAGTAGATGGGTTAGCGAGTGATTGCTAGCATGAACTCAGGATAAGGATAAAATAATGTCATTTATAAAACCAAGTGAAACCATCCATAATGCATACAAATATAAGTATCGGGAAAGGAAACCGAGTTTGGCATGCATTTAAACCATTACCTGGGTTGTGTAGCTTTGTTGTCCTAAAGCACCCAGGGGAAATATGGGTTCAGCTTTCACTGTTGAAAGGGGCCCAGTGCGACATTATGCATACGGTCCACCAAGACCAACCTCATACCGACAAATATGAGTTTCCAATTTCAGTTTCCTCAGGACATCCACCTTTGATACAAGCCAAACAACCACTATATCTTTTGATGATATCTTAAGAGGCCAATACATGAAGATTCAAGCCTTGGAAACCTCGAGAACACAAGATCATGCATGGAGGAACCATCTTGAACACATCAAAAGGTAATTTTGTGTGTGAAAGATTGATTGGGCTTGAATTTGATGCCTACTCAAGAGTAAAATGGAACCTATGACTTTGGAGCATTGAAGATCCTTCAAATAATCAAAAACCGCCCCTCTACTTAAGGGTGTTTTTGTCATTTTGTGCCTCCTCCTTACACTCCATAGGAGCCCCTCTCATTAAGAGAATTAGGGTCATTTTATCTTTATTTTGTAATAGATTATAAACGGACTCTTTTTAGGTTATTTCCTTAGTTGATTATTGAATATGAAAATATAACATTGAAATATTCCTCTCAAGTATGAGAGTAGTACCCTACCATAACTAGGGCTTCCCAAGTATGGAATTACTTGTGTTGTATTTTTGGCTTGAGACATTGGTGTTTGAGGAGGTAATCCCTCTTGTATAACCGTAAGAGTTTGGTGATTATTTGTGTAGATGTTAGGGGTCCTTGAATTTGACATATTCTAGGGTTCTTAGGACTTATTCTCTCCTTTGTCAAACTATCTATCCCTTTTATTTTATTGTAAAATTATTTATATTGCTCTTGTGTTCTTGTGTTCGGTTTGTGTTATTTGTTTCATAGTGTTGTGTCCATTTTGTTATTGTTGAGTGTTGGATGTTTTGTGTCTTTGTTGGTTGATTTTGTATTATTTGGTATCATAGAAAGGATTGATTTCATTCCTACGGAATCAATCTTGAGCTTATTAACTTAAAAATAAAAAAAGTGTTGAAAAACTAAAAATTTAAAAAGAAAAGAAATTTGTCTCATATTTGGTGTCTTGGACAAAACTTGAACTTATATTTAGGAGTTTTTTGTGTTTTTAATTGTTTTTAGTGTTATCTCCTTCTTCACTAACACTAATAGAGCCTAAATCTAAGTTTTGAGCCATTTTCGAGTTGATCTTAAGGATTGAAGGTTGTTGTTGTTGTGGGTCCAAACTTCGCCGTGTGTTTTTGATGTTGTTGTTGAAGATTTAAACTTGAAAACATGTTGTTCTTGGTGTTTAGGGGTTCCAACGTGAACCTAGAGCTTAAATTTCAAAAATGGTGTTCTAGGTGTTCTTCACTAACTTTATGTATTGTTGAAAGAAAGTCTTCAAAGTTGGTTGTTTGATCTAAGTAAGTGAAGAAAGTGGATGTGACCATTTGTTTGTCTTGAAAACATATCCCAAGACTAATACAAAGAAGCAAGGAGGCAAAAGGGTTTTAAAAGTTGTCTTACCAAAAGGGAGAAAGGCCACCTACCAAGACTTACAGAAAGGTGTTTAGCCAAAATGGTGCAAGAAAGTCAAACACTTTTTGAACTTGTAAAAAGGCTCCAAAGTCTTTTTTTTTCCATCCATTAGCCAAAATTCCACCATTCCAACTTGAAATTTGATCAATATAATTTGAAGACAAGAAAATTTCTTAAACTTTCAGCAATTTAACGTCCAATAGGAGGCTGCCACATCATCACCTTCAAAACCGACCCTTAGGTTCAAAATTTTAGATTTCTAAGTTTCATTTCTTGTTTCTTTATTTTCAATTTTATTGATCCTAGTACTAATAGACAAACTAATAATCACCTACTAGGTTGTTAGTTATTTTTGAGTCAGTTTTTTCATGTTTACGTTCCTTGTGTACTTTTTATCTTTTTGATTCATTGTAAATCCTTGGCTCAAGTCCAAAATAGGTTTCATTTAAGTCTTACAAATGGAAATCCATTCTGCACAAGAGTAGAACTCACCCTTCATCTACTTACAGAGTACAAGCCAACTTACCACACTTGTGAGACCAAGTGTGAGGTATCCAAGGAGAGGAGAGTGTAAGGATATTTTAAGCTAACTAGTTTGTTGTTTTTATTGTTGATTGTCTTTTCTTAGGTACCCAGGACAATAATACTTCTGATGCCACGTTTGACAGCTTCAATTCCAATTAAGAAGATTTCAAATGGAACCTTGAAAATTTACGCTAATTGATATCCATACTTAAATCAACAAATCCAATTCCTCTTGTCCAAGCACCACTTAATCAAAAACTCCATTGTGATGAGAGCTCCCCAAAGGATAAAGTAGGCTTCCATGACACACTCTAAGGTGAATTTCATGCCTTATGTGAGCACAAGGTAACAATGCTATCTCCTACACTCTTATAAATTTAGAATATTGTGATGTGGCTAGTAGTAGAGAAGTGGATATAGTTGGTGGTTTGACTAGAAGAGAATGGAATGAATATTCCCTTTGTGATACTCTTTATATTCTAGGTTGCATGAAGATCCAATTCTTATTGTAAGCAAGCAAACACTAGTTGATTTTATAGATAACCAAATTGATTCTTCTTGTATGAATGAATTGAGTCCACCTAGTGCTAGCACTTGTAACTTGAATAAGGTCCCAATGCCAAGTAATGAGAGTATTCATACACTAGTTTACCCTTGTGAAAATCAAGGTGAGTCTATATCGGTATTTTATTTTCCCACAACTAGTGATGGTGTGAATGATGATCAACTTACTCCTAAATATAGTCCACTACTTGAGCATGTGTATGGTATGCTTGATGAGCTTCAAGTTAGTGATGATGTTGATAGAGTTGGTCATGAGTTTGTAGATGATTCTTTGAGCATGATGTGTGATGAAAGTATTACTTTGCTCATCGACGCTGTGAAATTAAAAATATTATGGAGAATGATCAATCAGGTGAAAAATATCTCAAATTGCTTGAGTGTTTAGAAAACCTGAATGGTGCTTGTTTTTGTAAAAATGATTTTTATCATGATACCTTTGTTGCTCATGGTGGTTTGTATCTAAGTGAGGATTACTCATTTGAAAGAAGAGGTGAAGCATGTTTAGAAATTCCATCTACTTCTTCTTTATGTGTTTCTTATGTTGAGCATGATCATAGTGAAGGTCTTGAAACTAGTAATGAGTGCATGCATGAGAACACTAAATTTGTGGTTGACTTATGGGACACTTTTCTCTACCCTCTTTTTTTCATGATATTTCTAATGTTGATAAAGAGGGTATGCCTAAATTTGAGGATGACTCCATGGGGGAAAGTGAGTATCGCCGAAATCCATGTCCATGGCTACTTCTCCCATTTGACCCTGGTAACCTCTTGAAATGTGGAGGATGTTATACATTCCACTTTATGATTGGTCAAGATGACAAGATAGGTATTGTTATGAGTGTTGGAATCCATCCCTATGATGGAAAGTCTTTCTTAGGGATTTACAATCCACTTGATAGACCTAAGTTATGTATGGAGGGAATTTCCCACTATGATAAGTGCTCACTAATGAAGGGGCATAATAAAAAGAACTACGAAAGTTCATCCTTGAGTGTCTCCACTCTTTACCATGGTATCACTACTTGTAGGTCAAGAAAAGAGTTACATCTTGAAAATACTTTAGATGACTTCCATTCATATGATGCCTTTCTTTGTGACTTGGTTTTGATTGGAAACCCCTTTATCAAAGGTGGTTTCATACTTGAAGACCCTAGGGAAAATGTGTCATTGTCTGTTTGGGGTACTTCTTGTATACTTGCATTCATGTTTGACATACTTGTACTTAAGTTATGTGAATTGAAACTTGTGGATGCCAAGTTGAGTTCTTGTTTGTGGAAGAGTCCAAGGATGTTAAAGACTTCTTGTCACCTTCATAGTATTGGAAAATTTGAAGTATCTTATGGGACTCTTAAGAGCATGCTTACTTTCATTAGTAGAGGGAAACAAATTTCATGGGAAAACTACTTGTCTTGGATTGGCTTATTGCATGGTAGTTTCTTTATTCTCCCTAATGGAATGGCTCCCTTGATGGAATACCTTTCCTCAGGAAGTTGTTGGAAAAAGAGAGGTCCTACGTGCTTACAATGTCTGTTTCTATCTTTATATGTTCCTAGTTGTGAATACATCTTTGATGAATCTAGTGTCTATAGTACCTTTCTTCATTACGTATATTCATATTATGATTTTCATAATCTTGTTGAAACTACATCGTATGTTGGCATGAATTTCCAAAAAGGAAGAAATTGTATGTGCTTAAATGCCTTGACTTCATCCTTATGCACATCCCGAGCTAAATCTTTTGAGGAAAATGGCATCCTCATGGATAATAGCACCTTGGATGATGCCTTTACATTTGATTCCTTTTTGCTCTACCTCTTTGCTTTTGATGACTTCCATGATAGTTATGGGTTGGCCATATGTGTAGGTAGGATATTTATTGGTTGGTCGACTTGTTTGAGTAAAATTACTATATGTTTTTTGTGGACTTTAACTTCAATTAAGGCACCACTCTTGATGTGGCCTTTTAAAGAGATGATGAAGCAATTGTGTCTTATGGTCCCTAAGGTAAAGGTAATATTACCTTTTGTCTATAGTGATGCCATTATGACCTTTGTGGTTTCCTTACTTGTTGGTGCTTCCCTCAGTCAAATCCATTGTGATATTTTCCCTAAGCATTTCATGTTAAAAATAAAGGATTTATGGGTGTACTTCAAGTGTGTACGACCTTGGCATGATGATGTTATTTGTTGTACTAACCCTAAACCTCATGCCATGAGGATGTTGTGCTTGTTTTTCTTCTCTTTAATTTTACAAGGTGTGGAATCAAGGTCGAATACTTTATTAAGAAGGGGAGGATGATATTTTCCAAATGGACACTATCGCTTTTGATGACATCTTGAGAGGCCAATACATGAAGACTCAAGCCTAGTCCACCTCGAGGACATAAAAGCGTACATGGAGGACCCATCTTGAACACACCGAAAGGCAATTTCGTGTGTGAAAGGTTGCTTGCGCTTTCCTTTGATGCCTACTAGAGAGTTAAATAAAACCCACGACTTTGGATCATTGAAGAACGTTCAAACACTCCAAAACCAACCCTCTACTTAAGGGTGTTTTGGTCATTTTGTGCCTTCTCCTTACACTCCATAGGAGTCCCTCTCATTAAGGGCATTAGGGTTATTTTATATTTGTTTTGTAATAGCTAATAAATAGATTCGTTTTAGGTTATTTCCTTAGTTGATTATTAAGATGAAAAGATAACATTGAATCATTCCTCTCAAGTGTGAGAGTAGTACCCCCATTGTAACTAGGGCTTCCTAAGTATGGAATCACTTGTGTTGCATTTTTGGATTGAGACGTTGGTGCTTGAGGAGGTGACGTCCCTCTTGTGTTACCGTAAGAGTTTGGTGATTGTTTGTGTAGATGTTAGGGGTCCTTGAATTTTTCATATTCTAGGGTTCTTAGGACTTATACTCTCTTTTGTCAAACTATCTATCCCTTTCATTTTATTGCAAAATCATTTGTATTGTTCTTGTGTTCTTGTGTTCGGTTTGTGTTTGGTTTGTGTTGTTTATTCCGTAGTGTTGTATCCCTCTTGTTTATTCCCCTTAATGCCTAATTAAAAACCGTTTCCAAATAATACATTTACCATTTATTAACCAAGGCCATTTAGTGGTGGTATCGTCATACCAACCATACTTGCAAGTACTATCCATAGCCAACCATATGTAGGTGTAGGGGACTTTTGGTTCCCTTCCAATTACCATATTAAATCCACTTGGGAGAATCTGTACCCCACCAGTATAACCATTTAGCCATTTACCTTTTCAAACCATTTAAACCAAGCATAAATCCTTTACCAAGTTTAAAACAAGCAAGAGTTCTATTTAAAAGAAGTTAATGCAATGAACATATCTTTATAAGCATTTTGTCAAACAGATTTGGGGCATAAAATATATCCAAAACCGATTCCAATTACCAACAACAATTCCCATATAATCCAATTATCTAAAACCACCATTAATGTATAGAAAAGCATAATTAAAACCATATAAAACCAAAACCAACCATTTATAAACAAAACCCCCAAATCATATTTAAAAAACCAAAAAGCATTCAATAATAAAATCATGAAAACCAATAGTAAAATCATGCCTTTAGTTGGAACTAACAATTAGGGAAGAGGACATGCCTTATATTAAAGAATTAATGGGAAGAAATCACTAAAGCAAGCCCTAAATTAGTCCTCAAGATGAAACCCTAGATTTCTTGCCTCAAAACTTTTAAGAGGATTTTAGATTATTTAGGAGTAGTTTCTAAGTGGTAAAGAGAGAAACAATAAAGTAAATAGCCTCCCAAATAGTCTAGAAGTTGTGGGATCCTATTAGGGTAAGTAAGAAAATGTCCAGAATACCTCCACTTAAGTTGCACAAAAGTCTTGTCACAGGGATACGACTGACCCATACGAGTCGTACCCTTCTGATATAAGTGGTACCCATCACTCGTATCCTACCCCAACCCCTAGACCCAACACTGTCTAGTATATGACTCATCCAACCAAGTCGTATCCAATGCATATGATCCATACCTCCCATCCGTATCCCTGGTAGAAAAGAATACTAAGAGGATTGAACACTGTCCCCTATACGAGTACTATATATGACTTGTAACCCAACCATAGGACTCTTATACCCTAGGTTGTATCTATTTTAGTAACCCATCCATCCTATCAACCAACACTGGTCAGCATACGATAGGTCCATACTACTCTTATCCCAATATACAACTCATACCCATGAGTCGTATTGGGTCTGGAGAACGGAATTCCAGAAAAAATTCTATGGCCAAAAACCTAGGATGTAACAATAGTCATTACAGGGCCCTTAGATTCACAAGTGACCCTAAGCTAACCCATGGCCTGACATAAGTAATGAACACTAAAATAAAGTAAAAATCACTAGGCAGAAGCTAAATAAATAAATTAATGATGAATAGAAATAAAATCAACATTAATATTATCTAAAATATTCAATAGAACAAAAAAATCTAAACATCTGTTTGACTGTCGGAGAGCCTGTAAATCATGGTGAGTTGTTGGTATAAGATCCCAACAAACTCTGGTTAAGTGAAATAAATAAGGTACTAAAAATAAACTACTAATAGCTATTCCTTGATTGATGAGGACTCACCAAGATTGCAGCTAAGTGGCACGTGAATGTGCTAAGGGAGGTCTGGGTACTGAATGTTTGAACCTATATTATTAGATAATATAGTGCAAAGAAGTATACATTCAGTACTTTGAATGTATTGAGTATGTGAGATGGGAAGTTAACTAATGTATATAAATTGAACGTGAATGTATGAACATGTAAACTGAATGCAAGACCAAGTATAAACATGTGCTGAATAAACTAAATAACTGAATACTAAACACTTGGTAAGGCAAACTTGGACTAAACATAAACTAAAACTGAATCAAGGACTATGGGAGATAACAATAACCGATATACCAAAACATGAGCAAATCAGAGTCCAACTTGTAACCCAGTTGGAAGGGTGTCAGTACCTTGCCAAGGGTACCAACCCTGGCTTGTGTGGATCGACTAAACTAATGTCCTAAAGAACAAGGGTGTTATGTCTCTACTAATGAGAGATCCCTTATAACCTATGATAGTTTTATAGTTTTAGAACTTAGGAATGTCTACTAATGGTCTCATTTCTAACTTACGAGGGATCCATCATCCCTGAATTTACTTGGTGCTAAGTATTACTCCCAACTGAATGGCACTAAAGCATAAACTGAAACATTAACCGGTAACTGATATGCTCGAGTCATGGTATTTTGAAAATAACAATGCATACATAATTTGAATGCTCAAGAACCTGTAAAATGATGTATCTTTAAACTCCTAGGAATCAAGTGTTCATAACCCATTGGCTTTGACCAATGAAATTGAACGTGATAACAATTACGAAGCATGATAAGGAGATTTTACAATTTAAACCCAAAATTCAACAACTTGTCAAGATGGGGAAATTCATGATTTTGAATATGGGGAATAACTAATCTTAGGTAAAGAACATATTCATGGTTTGATTACACATATAAACTGATGAGATCAAGGAAACTTATATTTGACCTGGAACCCAATTCCAATGGAGGGAAATTTGGCTTGAAAATTAAGGAGTTCATGGGACTCAATGAGTGAAAAGGACTCATTGATGAACTTCCACATACCTGATGGTAAATTTCTTAGAGAATTCCTTGGAATTGAGCTTGAACTTGAGAAACCCTAGCTTTCTTTAGAGAAGAAAAGAATCACTTTTCTTTTGCAAAGTGTAATGATTTTTGGATTTATGAGGTGTTAGGGTAAGTTAATCCCCCAGTAACGGATGTTGGAGTGCCAAAATGATGTGGGTTTGGGGTAAAAGGGATGGGAATATATCGAAAGTCCCTTTTAAAATTATGTAGAGATTTTTGGTTTTAGTCATGACGACTCACCCGATGACTCATTATGACTAGCCATGAATCATGGTTTGAGTTGTGATTTGAGGTCCTGAGTTCTGAGCCCTTTTTTTATGATCACGACTCCCCCTCCTAATGACTCATTAGGTCTGATCACGAGTCATTAGGGATTGTCGTGGTTTGAGACTAAATTTTTTGTTTTCTTTCTATTGTGATAACGGGTCCCTCCTAACAACTCATCGTCACTGGTAACGAGTCATAGGGTAGGTAATTATCATTGGGCTAAAATCTAGAGGTCCTTACTGTATGCAAAAACTCCATATAATGACTCATTTTGTCTGGTAACGGGTCGTTACCTGAGTTGTTGTCACTGGCAGCTGACAGACTATTAGGAAAATTTTCATAACTTCTAAGGATTTTTAAAGCTAATTCAATACCTACCTCGAGGTAGGTCTAGAGATGAAAATGTTAGGGTATTACAAATCTGTTGTACCAACAAAACATTCAGCAATACTTTTTCCTTGTACAAAGCCAACTTGCTTACTAGAGATGGTCCTAGGAAGAACTACCTTTTTCTTCCATCTATGATCCTTGAGAATATTTTGTTGATAAAGTTTCTTAGAGATATGGGTCTTAAGTCAGAAAATATATTCACAATAATCATTTTTGGAAGCAAAAATAGATTTGTATGAGTTATTAACTTAGGAAGTTCTGCTCCACAAAAGAAAGATTGTACTATCTAGTAAACGTCCTCTCTAATTATCTCCTACGTATCTTGATAGAAAGCTATAATCATTTCATCCGATTCACTTGCACTATTTATATTTAATCCCATGATTGCTTTATGTACTTCCTCTTTAGTTGGCATTATTTGCAACTCATTATTCTTTCCACTCCCTATTACAGTGGGTAACTCATCCATCATATCAAAATTGGTACTTCCTGGCTATTTATTGAACTGGTCTTTTGTAGAATTGCACAACTGCTTCTGCAATATCTTTCTACTATTTCAACCATTCCCTTTCTTTATTTTGAATTCTAATCAACAACAGTCTGCTTCTTCTTTTATTAGCTATAGTGTAAAAAAAAATTGGTATTCTTTTTCCCATCTTTAAACCACTCCATTTATTTTTTTTTCTTTCAAAACTCCTCCTCTCTATGTAAATATCTATTCAGGTTTGCCTGAGCTTCATGTAATCTCCCTTAGTTTGCACCAGATATATTCCTCTCAAATTGAATTTCTTATGCTTTAATCATCTCCTTCAAAGTGGCAATTTCCTGAAAAATATTACCTAATGTTGCTTTACTCCAATGTGAAATTTCCTTCTAAACTTTCTTCATTTTGAATTGATACACAATTAATGGAATCCCTTCAAAGTCAGACGGCTAATTTTGTTTGATAATCTCTATAAAAAATCTTCATTCAACCAAAAATTTAAGAATCTAAAACATTTAGTCACTTCTTAAGCCTCATTCTATAAAGT
This sequence comes from Capsicum annuum, assembly GCF_002878395.1. NCBI lineage: Eukaryota > Viridiplantae > Streptophyta > Magnoliopsida > Solanales > Solanaceae > Capsicum > Capsicum annuum. Next base: position 4,582,937 of record NC_061112.1, read on the forward strand.
GATGAGAAGTGGGGCATGATTCGTTCCACTTATCAACTATAAGACCCCGCAAAAAAACCCTAAGCTTGACTTAGTTCGTTAAAGCTTGAAAAGAGGTCCCAAACTTAGAAATTTCAGCTAAGTGTTTATACTTAGAATTATTTTAGTCTTTATAAGTTAGAGATCCTATTTTACGACCCTTATGACCTTAAAATGTCGATCCTTGGATTGAATCATGATCATGTGTGTCAATAGGTCACTCCGGGTGAGTTTTGAATTTTTCGGACCTCGTTTGAATTATATTCAGGTGACCAAAATAGTGGGTCGATGCGATCTCGATGTGTCGCATCGCCCATTGTGTCAACAAATAATTTTTCCCCAGCTTTCAGTGCAATTCTAGTGAACCAATGCAAACTCAATGTGGCACGATAGTCATCGCGTTGGTGCCATCAATGCAATTCCTCAATATGCGCGTCACTGGGCACGTTTTACAGTAGTTAAATCAGCATCCAGAGCGGTATTTGAGACATTTTTCCCACTTCTATTCAGTCCCAACACCCAATATTAAACCCTTCAATAGGCAAAATACTCTCATTAGTCACTAAAATCCTCTCAAGAACAAACTCTAGTCCATCAAGTCAAGATCAAGATTCAAGAAATTCATCATCAATCTTCACCAATTCAAGTATCAAGGCATGTTACGTGTTCATCCAAGGGTTACCTTCCACCCTTGGAGTTCAAGAACCCTTTTCAAATTACAAGTTGATTTCTTTTCATGAATTTCATGTTGAATTTGGTTGTATTCGGGATCCATGATTAATTGCTAGTTTCTTGAGAAACAAATAACATGTGTGTTATGTTATATGGTTTCATGTTAAAAGTCCTTGAATTTGTGAGTTTGGGATTTTGATCATGATGCTTGCATGTTGTAATATAGCCATTTGTATAAATCATGCTCCCCAAGTGTTTGGTGAAATGTCCATGTGAGTTTAGTAATGAAATCATATCATGTTAGCATGTATACAAGTTCATGTCATGCAAGTGTTTGCTAAAATGTCTCAATGAATGAATGATGACAAAGTGACTAGTTATTTTTAAATTATGCTACGTTTTACAATTTATGTAATAGAGACCTGGGGGTCTATAATACCCGACAATCTAGCTGTTTACCTCAATTTACATTAGTTTCAGAATAGTCTCATGATGTCACATATAGTAGTATTCAGTCAGTTACAGAACTCAGTGTATTCAGTCTGTTAACAGAATTTAGCATACTCAACTAGTAATAGAACTCAGTGAACTCAGTCCGGTTCAGATAGATAACACGATTAGTAATAGTTCAGTCAAGCCTACTATAGTCTAGAAATTGGTTCAGTGTCTATTTAGTTGGGATTAGGAATCAACACCGAGCAAACCTAGGGATGGGGGAATTCCTGTCAGTAGAGGGTTTAACCCTTAGTAGCAATCCCTGCTTTATAGAACTACGTAGCTAGCGTAGGTTGAGATGTCTTCCTGCCAGTCTAGTGTTGATACATCTTGCACAATTTTTCCTGTGAGAAAGGGTTGATGGAAGGACTTCTTGTCAGAGAGGGATAACTCAAAGACATTGTTAGTAACCTTTGGCAAGGTGCTAACACCCTTCCAACTGGGGTCACAGGTTGGACCCTAACTCAGTTCATAATTGAGGTATGTCGGTTATATGAACACTTCCACAATTTTAGTTCAGACTTAGTGTAAAACCTTAGTTTAATTTCAAAATCATGGCTGTCAGATATAATCACCCAGCTCAGTATAAAACTCAGTTTAGTTCTACAGAATTAGAACTGTCAGAAATAGTCTCTTAGTTAATAGTAATATAGTATCAGTAAACTCAGATATCAGTCATTCAGTGTTCAGAACTCATTATCTAGTGTTAATGAAATCTCAGTTACAGTATACGTAGTTATGTGCATAGCATTGTATAATCAGTATCTATAGAAGTTTCAGATATACAAGTAATCTCATTCAGTTATATTCATGCCATTCATTCAGTTATTGTTCATACATATGAACCCATGCATTCAGCCTTACCTCACCTAGCATACCAGTACATTCAAAGTACTGACGCATACCTTTATTTGGAACTATGATGTCATATATCATAGTTCAGATGTACGGGCTCCTGATCGCACTTAGCAACCCAGATTATCAGTAGCAGAGTTAGTGGTGAGTCCTCATAGTTCAAGGATAGAGTTGTTATTTTAGATTCAATAAATTTTTAGCAGCTAGAGTTAGTTGGGGGCTTGTCCCATCAACTCCACTTTTAGATAGTTCAGTTAGAGGCTTTTCAGACAGATGTTCAATATTCAGTATTTACATGTTATTATTTGATTTAGTTTTGAACCTTAAGGTAATTTTTTACCTAATTTTCGTATTTTACAGTATTATTATTCAGTGATTACAATAGTTACCAGTCATGGGTTAGCTTGTGGTCCTTCGGGATTATGAGTATCATGTGATATTCGGGGCACAAACTCGGGGCATTACAAACTTGTTATCGGAGCCTAAGGTTCAACAGAGTCCTAGGAAGTCTGAAAGTCGCGTCTAGTAGAGTCTTGTATATGGTTGTATTGCGTGCCATACTTATGAACAAGAGGCTATGAGGTATTTTAGGAAAAGCTTCCCTTCTTTCAGTATTCATATTATGCGAGTGAGCATGAGCTCAAGTTACACTCTCAGTCTAATCCTTTCTTACTTCCGCTTACAGAACATGCCTCCCAGAAAGAAAAATGGAAGGAGAAGAGGAAATCAGCCAGCACCTCTGCCTATCCAGCCAAATCCACTGGACGAGCATGTTTCCTATGTAGAATTCAGAGCATCTTTCACCACTCTAGCTCATTTTTTGGAAGCCCAAAATGAACACCCAGCTTCCATTCCCACCAACCCAGTGACTAATACTGCTGCAGCTAGAATTCAAGACTTCACCTAAATGAACCTTCCAGCTTTTATCGGGTCTAAGTCAGAATAGAACCCATATGAATTCTTTGATCTGGTGCAAAAAGTCATAGATATTATGAGGGTGATAGCTAGTAAGAGTGCTGAGTTGGCCACATATCAATTACAGGATGTGGCTCACTCATGGTTCAAGCAGTGGAAGGCGAAGAGGGCCACAAATGCAGGGCCTGTAGAATGTGAGAAATTTTCCACTATTTTTCTGGATAGGTTCTTCCCACTGGAGTTGAGGAAAGTGAAAGATTTGGAGTTCATTAATCTGAAGTAAGGCAACATAATAATGAAAGAGTATTATATCAAGTTTACTTAGTTAGCCAGATATGTCCCTCTTGTGGTAGCAGATAACAGATCAAAAATGAGTAAGTTTGTGTCTGACGTGTCTAACAGTTTGGTCCAGAAGTGCAGAAGTGTAGGACCATAATGCTGATTAAGGATATAGACATATCCAAGCTCATGGTCCATGCTTAGTAGATAGAGAAGGCTAAGAATAATGAGAAGAAGAGGGAGAGCAAGAAAGCTAGAACAGGTAGCTTTAACTTCACTCAGCCTAAGTTAGAGGGTGGAAATCATTCTCAGTTTCACCCAAAATCTTCAGTTCCATCTCTGTTCTCAACCAATGATCAGTACCAAAATTCAGAAATGGCAATAAAGATAGGGAACCAGGCCCTAAACCTTAGGTAGTGTTAGAAGTGCCCGAATAAATCCCCTTTGCCAGAAGTATGGTAGAAACCATCAGGGTGTATGTGAGGCTGGCAGTGATGTATGTTTATGATGTGGCAAGCCATGCCATAGGGTCATAGAGTGTCCTCAGGTGCATAGTCAACATAATCGTCTTTCAGCTCAATTTGGTCACCCAAATCAGTAGGGTGCCGCTTTCAGTGCCACCAGTAGGCAACGCCCAAATAAGCTTTATACATTTTAGCCCCATAGGATCAAGAAATTTCTCCTGATGTGGTCACTGTTATGTTATAAGTTTATCATTTTCACATTTATGCTTTGCTATATTCAGGAGCTTCTTTGTCCTTTATAACTCCTTATATAGCTGTTGACTTCGGAGTCAGTCCCAAAATCCTAGCAGAGCCCTTCTCACTCTCTAACCAAGTAGGTAAATCTATCATAGCTCGATGGGTATATAGGAACTGTCCGGTTATGGTATCTCAGAAAGTCACTTCAGCAGACTTAGTAGAATTAGAGATGACCGATTTTGATGTCATTCTTGACATAGATTGGATTCATTCATGCTATGCTTTAGTTGACTATAGAAATAGAGTTTTCCATTTTTAGTTTTCGAATTAATATATCCTTGAGTGGAGGGGTAGTACTTCTGCAATTAGGGGTTAACTTATTTCCTACCTTAGGGAAAGGAAAATGATATCTAAGGGGTGTGTTTATCATCTCGTTTGAGTTAAAGACTTAAGTTCAGAGACCCCTAATCTTGAGTCAGTTCCAGTAGCATATGAATTCCTAGATGTATTTCTCAAAGATCTTCCAGGAGTCCTTCCCGAGTGGGAAATTAACTTTGAAATAGACCTTCTTTAAAATACTCAGCCTATCTATATCCCGCCATATAGAATGGCCCCAACAGAACTCAAAGAGTTCAAAAAATAGTTGAAGGATCTCCTAGATAAGGTATTCATCAAACCCATCGTATCTCCTTGGGTTGCACTAGTTCTATTCATGCGTAAGAAAGACGGTTCTCTTAGAATGTGTATAGACTACTGCCAGCTAAATAAAGTCACGATTAAGAACAAGTATCCATTTCCCAGAATCGATGACTTATTTGAATAACTTCAAGGTCTAGCTACTTTTATAAGATAGACCTCAGATCAGGCTATCACCAGCTCAGAGTCAGAGAATGTGACATTACAAAAATAGCTTTTAGAACTCGATATGGTCACTTCAAATTCCTAGTCATGTCATTTGGTCTTACCAATTCTCCAGCAACTTTCATGGACTTGATGAAATGCGTGTTCAAGAAGTACTTGGACATGTTCATCATAGTCTTCATTAATGATATTCTTTTCTACTCCCGCAGTGAACATGATCATGCAAACTATCTCAGAATAGTATTACAAACTCTCAGAACCCATCAGTTGTTCGCCAAATTCAGTAAGTGCAAATTTTAGCTAAGGTCAGTAGCTTTTCTTGGTCATATAGTTTTCGGTAATGGCATTAGAGTTGATTCTCAAAAGACAAAAGCAGTGAAAAACTGGCCCAGACCCATCTCTCCATCAGATATCAGGAGTTTCTTGGGTTTGGCTGGCTATTACCGATGATTTTTTGAAGGATTTTTGTCCATTGCATCCCCCATGTCCAGATTAACATAGAATAAAGTCAAGTTCCAGTGGTTAGATTCTTGTGAGAAAAGTTTTCAGGAGTTAAAGACTCGACTCACTACAGCCCTAGTTTTGACTTTACCAGATAGCTTAGACGGGTTTGTGGTATATTTTGATACTTCCAGAGTTGGTTTGGGGTATGTTTTGATGTAGAGAGGTAAGGTCATAGCCTATGTCTCTAGGCATCTTAAGCTTCATGAAAAAAATTACCCAACTCATGATCTCGAGTTAGAAGTTGTTGTATTTGCCTTAAAGATTTGGAGGCATTATTTGTATGGGGTATAGGTAGATGTGTTCACAGACCACAAGAGCCTGCAGTATGTGTTTTCTAGAAAGATCTAAACCTACATCAGAGAAAGTAGTTAGAGTTATTAAAATACTATGACATGAGCGTCCTGTATCAGTCAGCCAAGGGCAATGTAGTGGCTGATGCTCTCAGTAGGATGTCTATACGTAGTGTTGCTCACGTGGAGGATGGTAAGAAAAAGTTAGTTCAGGAAGTTTATCAGCTTGCCCGACTAAGAGTTTGCTTAGTCGATTTAGCAGAGGGTAGTGTGTGGGTGCAGAATAGTTCAGAATCATCTCTGGTTTTCGAAGTAAAGGAAAAGCAGGACAGAGATCCTAGTCTAGTCAAGTTGAAAGAGTCGGTCAGAGATCAGAAAGTAGAGGTTTTCTCCCAAGGTGGAGATGGTGTGTTGTGTTGCTAGGGTCAGTTATGCGTGCCAGGTGTAGATGACTTAAGGAAACGAATTCTTGCAGAAATGCATGGTGCACATTACTCTATTTATCCAGGGGCTATTAAGATGTACCGTGATTTGTGGGAGATCTATTGGTGGAGTGGGATAAAGAGGGACATTGCACAACTTGTAGCTAAGTGCTCTACATGTCAGCAGGTTAAGATTGAGCATCAGAAGCCTAGTGGATCTATGTAAAAGTTCAGTATTCCCACATGGAAGCGGGAGGTAGTAAACATGGACTTTGTCATGGGTTTGCCCCATACGCATCGTCAGCACGATTCTATTTGGGTCATTATAGATACGATGACCAAATTAGCTCACTTTTTTCTAGTTCATACCTCTTATTCAGCTGAGGACTACGCCAAACTATATGTCAGAGAGTTGGTCAAATTACACGGAGTCCCAGTATCTATTATCTTAGATAGAGGTACCCAGTTTACCTCTCATTTCTGGAAAGCCTTTCAAAATGGTATTGGTACCCAAGTTCACCTCAGTACAACCTTCCACCCTCAGACAGATGGTTAAGTAGAAAGGACCATTCAGACTTTAGAGGATATGTTAAGGGCGTGTGCCATTAACTTTAAGGGTAGTTGGGATGACCACTTGCCCTTGATTGAGTTTGTATACAATAATAGTATCATTCCAGCATCCAGATGGCTCCGTTTGAGGCGCTCTATGGGAGGAGATATAGATCTCCCATTAGTTGATCATGGAAAGGCTTAAGACAGCTTAGAGCGACAAAAATCATATGCAGATGTGCGAAAAAAGGATCTCGAGTTTGAGATTGGTGACTATGTGTATTTGAAAATCTCTTCTATGAAAAGAGTGAAGAGGTTTGGCAAAAAGGGGAAACTCAGTCCCCTGATATGTCGGTCCTTACCGAATTCTCAGCCATTTTGGAAAGGTAGCTTACGAGCTTGAGTTGTCTTCAGACTTAACTTCAGTGCACCAAGTGTTTTATGTCTCCTTGCTAAAGAAGTGCATAGGTGACCCAGCAGTTGTAGTCTCGATAGAGGGCATTGATGTCCAGAACAACCTCTTTTATGAGGAAATCCAAGTCAAAATTCTCAATTTTTAGGTTCACAAAATAAGGAACAAAGAGATTCCTCTAGTCAAAGTTCTTTGGCGAAATCAGTCCGTTAAGGGAGGTACTTGGGAAGTAGAAGCAGATATGCAGACCAAGGATCCTCACCTCTTCCCCGCAAACTCAGACTCAGCTCAAGGTAACAGTTTTCCTTGAATTTACTAAGTTCCATGCTCAGATTAACTTTACAACTTTGTATCAGTTCAGTTGCATAGCATTCTTCTATCATGCATACCTTCATGAAACAGCTCAGTCATGTGTTATGTTTTCAAAATTCAGTCATGCTTCAGTTATGCATGTTCAGTATGATAACTCAGTACATCAGTACTTTCAATTATGTAATCACGCTTCAGTTATGCGTCTTCTGTATATAAATTCAATCTATCAATATTCTCAACTTAGTCAGTCTCATTCAAGGATGAATGTCCTCAAGGGGGAGATATTGTAAGATCTCGAAAAAAAAAATTCTAAGGTTGACTCAGTCCACTAAAGCTTGAAAAGAGGTCCTAGACTTAGAAATTTCAGCTAAGTGTTTATACTTAGAATTATTTTAGCCTTCATAAGTTGGCGATCCTATTTTATGACCCTTATGACCTTAAAATATCGATCCTTGGATTGAATCATGATTAGGTGTGTCAATAGGTCACTCTGAATAAGTTTTGAATTTTTTAAACCTCGTTTAAATCATATTCAGGTGACCAAAATAGGGGGTCGATGCAATCTCAATGCGTTGCATCGCCCATTGCATCGACAGATAATTTTTCCCCAGCTTTCAGTGCAATTCCAGTAAACCAATGCAAACTCGATGTGGTGCGATGGTCATCGCGTTGATGCCATCGACGCAATATGTCAGTATGTGCATTATTTTGTACGCTTTTCAGTAATTAAATCAGTATCCAGAGGGGTATTTTGGACATTTTCCCCACTTCTATTTAGCCCCAAAACACAAGATTAAACCCCTCAATAGGCAAAATACTCTCATTAGCCACTAAAATCCTCTTAAGAACAAACCCTAGTCCATCAAGTCAAGATCAATATTCAAGAAATTCACCATCAATCTTCACCAATTCAAGTATCAAGGTATGTTAGGTGTTCATCCAAGGGTTACCTTCCACCCTTGGAGTTCAAGAATCCTTTTCAAATTACAAGTTGATTTCTTTTCACGAATTTCATATTGAATTTGGTTGTATTCAGGATTATGATGCAATTGAGTTTATAATCCATGATTAATTACAAGTTTCTTGAGAAAAGAATAGCATGTGTGTTATGTTATGTGGTTTCATGTTAAAAGCCCTTGAATTTGTTAGTTTGGGATTTTGATCATGATGCTTGTATGTTGTAGTATAGTCATGTGTATAAATCATTCTCCCCAAGTGTTTGATGAATTGTCCATGTGAGTTGAGTAATGAAATCATATTATGTTAGCATATATACAAGTTCATGTCATGCAAGTGTTTGTTAAAATGTCTTAATGAATGAATGGTGACAAAGTGACTAGTTATCATGTTTTCAAGATTGTGCTATGTTTTACAATTTACGCAATCGAGTCTTGGGGGTATCTAATACCCAATAATATAGCTGTTTACCTAGATTTACATTAGTTTCAGAAGTGTCTCAGTGATGTCACATATAGTAGTATTCAGTCAGTTATTAAAATCAATGTATTTAGTCAGTTAACAAAATTCAGCGTACTCAGTCAGTCAATAAAACTTAGTGAATTCAGTCAAGCCTAGTGTAGTCTAGAAACCAGTTCATTGTCTATTCAATTGGGAGTATGAATCAGCACCGAGCAAACTCAGAGATGGAGGCATTTCTGTCAATAGAGGGTTTGACCCTTAGTAGCAATCCCTACATTATAAAATTATGTAGCCAGCGTAGGTTGAGATGTCTCCCTGCTAGGTTAAGATGTCTCCCTGCCAGTCTAGGGTTGGTACATTTCGTATAAGTTTTCCTGCTAGTGAGGGTTGACGAAAGGGCTTTCTGTCAGAGAGGGTTAACTCATAGTCATTGTTAGTATCCCTTGGCAAGGTGCTAACACCCTTCCAACTGGGGTCAAAGGTTGGACCCCAACTCAGTTCATAATCGGGGTATGTCAGTTAGATGAACACTCCCACAGTTTTAGTTTCAGACTCAGTATAAAACCTCAATTCAATTTTAAAATTAGGACTGTCAGATACAGTCATCCATCTTAGTATAGAACTTAGTTCAGCTCTACAGAATCAAGACTGTCAGAAATAGTCTCTCAGTTAACAGTAATACAGTATCAGTATACTCAGATATCAATCATTCAGTGTTCAGAACTCATTATCTAGTGTTAATGAAATCTCAGATACAGTATACGTAGTTATATGCGTAGCATTTCATAATCAGTATATATAATAATTTTAGATATACATGTACTCCCATTCAATTATATTCATGCCATTCATTCAGTTATTGTTCATGCATATGAACCCATGCATTCAGCTTTACCTCACCTAGCATACCAGTATATTCAAAGTATTGAATACCCTTCTTTTGCGCTATGATGTCTTATATCATAGGTTCAGACTCACGGGCTCCTGATCGCACTTAGCAGCCTAGATTATCAGCAGCAGAGTTAGTGGTGAGTCCTCATAGTTTAAGGATAGAGTTGTTATTTCAGTATATTTTCAGTAGTCGAAGTTAGTTGGAGGTTTGTCCCATCAACTCCACTTTCAGACAGTTCAGTTAGAGGCTTTTCAGACTAGACTATTTCAGAAAGATGTTTAGTATTCAGTATTTACATGTTAGTATTTGATTTAGTTTTGAACCTTAAGGCAATTTTCCATCTAATTTATGCATTATACAATATTATTATTCAGTGATTACAGCAGGTACCAGTCATGGGTTAGCTTGTGGTCCTTCAGAATTATGAGTACCGTGTGACGTCCGGGGTACAGACTTGGGGCGTTACATCAACAAATGTTTCACTTTCATAGCAAGGAATTTTGTTTGCATTAATAAATTACTCAAACTCTATCCGGCCTTTTGAAAATGCACTCCTCATATGTTCTTCCATTCCATCATGTATATTTACTACCTCTGAATCCCATATCTACAAGATTGCATACATTAATACAATGGTTTAAATCTCTTATCTTAGCTCCATTCATAGGTAAGACCCTTAGTTTTTCTTCCTCATTTGTGATAACATTAAAATCTCCACCAACCACCAGGATTTCTGATAATTATTATAGACCTCGCTTAAAGATTTCCATAATTGCAATCTTTCTCCTTGATAACAATTAGCATATACCAGAGTTACTACAATGTCAACTCCTTGATTTGGTTCATTACCTTAAGAGTTAGGTGTTTTTCCTCATCTCCCAATATTTTCACCTCCATCAATTCATCTACAAAGGCCCAAATCTTTCCATTTATATTTACAATTGCATGTCTGAACCCAAATTTTCTTCTGTATACTTCTAGCTCTTGTCAACTTTGAAATAGTTTCATCAATCTAACAACGTAAAAAAGTTATATATCCTATGAAAATTAACAAGTCTACTGAATGCTTTTGTGTATTCACAGACCTTATGTTCCAAATTGGAGCCTTCATTAGAACTTATTACTTTTAAAAATAGTACTCCTTGTTTGTCTGCAATTGGCTTGATCTATCATACGTCCTGCTCCACTTTTCCCTCCTTTTGGGGTGGCTCTCTATAAGTTTATCTATCTATTTATGTGATAGATCACCTACAATAGCTACCTTCTTGATATTATAATCCAGGTCATTGTTTTCCTGGCCATCATTTGTGTTCACTCTCTTATTATCTTGTGTTTCTGACTGCACAGCTAGTGGTAACACTTCATTATAATCCACCTCAGACACTACTATTGCACCCTCTTCCTCTGCACCTTTTAGTTACTTTATCATCACACGACCCTAATACACTTCATTATTATGTTACATGGAATTTAATTTCTCCATATCTATAGTGCATTTTTTCGTTTTATCTTTCACCTTGGGGCTTCATCATCTTTCTCCATGATTTTTTTCCTTTTTTCTATTATTTGTTTGACGTCCTGTGGGAATTCACTTTAATAAAAAATATTGGTAGAACATTTAACAAATGATAAAATTAACAAATTTCATGTTTAGAATTTCAGATCATGTAATGAATATTTCGATCTGCTTTTCTTCTTCTCATATTTTGTTGTTGATACTGATGATTCTCGTCTTTAATTTCATCTAAAGAATGTTTAGACAATGTGTAGAAACTATATAATTATTGTATAACATATATATCTGCATTGATCTGTATTGAAACTGTATAAGATATGCATAAAAATTATATTATTGTTATATAGAACATGTATCTAAATAATTGTTGCAGCTAAATGTCGTATACGATGTGTATAAAACTATATAATTATTGTATAAAATATGAAATTATATATGATGTGTATAAAACGTGTATCATCGTTGAATATAATATGTATATGTACATGATATATATAGAAACTATGTAAGGTGTATAGGAACTATATAATTGTAGATAGAATATGCATCTACATAATTATAACAACTAAAGGTTGTATAAGATTTATATAAAAATTATATAATTATTGTATAGAATATATATTTTGCATATGATGTGTATAGAAATTATATCATTGATGTATAAAATAGGTATATGCATAGGATATGTAAATAAATTGTATCATTGTTGTATAGAATGTGTATCCATATTAAGATGTGTATAAAACGATGTCATTGTCTTATAAAATATTATAGATGTGTATCTTTGTTATATAAAATATATTGTTTTTATATAATCCATAATGCTATACTCTTTTGTATTTGATTGATAAGAAAATGACAATTAATTTGTATTTGATAGTTAAAGAGAAAAATAAAGATCTACACAATTTTATTTGATTATTTTTTGGAAATTTTTCAAAAATAGCAACTCTTTAACCTTAATTATAACTTTTATAGCAACAGTTTCATAATTACGAAAAGTAGCAAATTGTATTTTGTATTTAAGTAAAATGTTGCTATATAAATATATATACAAATATATATATGTATTACTCATAAATACATATGCATAACTGAAAAATACATATTCTTCCATTACTGTGAAGTGGGTAAAATATTGTTATTTTTGCTACAAGCTGTAATTTTTAAAAAGTGTTGCTATTTATTGTAATTATAGTCTTAAGAATGCTAGTTTCTGTAATTTATTTTTTGGGGTAGAATTTTATCTGGTTAATCTTCACCCCTTTGACAAAAAAATTATATTTGATTTAAAAAAAATAAAAGAACAGAATTTGAACAAGTTTAAATCAAAAAATTATGAACAATTAGTATGAGAAATAAAATTATTATACAATGTTAAAAGATCGGGTGCACATGCTTTAGATATAATTAAACCAAGGAAAAAATTATTTAAAAAAATGTGAAAGAGAAGGGACCCACATGCCTAGAAAAGTGGATAACTTCCGTGCAGACATAAATTTTTGGGTTACAAAGTGAAAATTAATTTTAGTAGCAGGCAATCAAAATATGCCACAAAATTTAATAAATGACGAAAATATGTCATTAAAGTAGAAAGTAATCAAAATAGGTTTGGTACACTTTTTTGATGCCCCATTCAATTTTTTATATATGATGCACTTTTTTTGTGCATCATATGAAAAAAATATATATGGTGCATTTTTTTTGTGCATCATATGAAAAAAATATATATGGTGCATTCATTTTTTTTATATGGTGCATTCTTTTTGTGCTCTATATAAAAAAAAATATATGGTGCATAAAAAAATTACACCATCCATTCTGATAAAAATATATGGTGTATTATTTTTGTGCATCATTCATTTATTTCTATATAATGCACATTTTTTTTGCACCATTTATTTTTTTTTTAATTATGTGCACTATATGAAAAAAAATATATAGTGCTCTATTTTTGTGCATCATTTATTTATTTTTCACATTATGCATAAAATTATTGCATCATATATCTTTGTTTCATATATGAACATAATTAGTGTACTATATATATATATATATATATATATATATATATATATATATATGCACTATTAATTATTTTTGATATAGTGCACTTATTTTGTGCATTATCAATTCTATTTTATTTATTTATTTATTTATTTATTTCATATTTTGCATTATTTAAATGGACTTTTTTTTTAATATATAGTGATTTGAGTGTACTTTTTCTATTTTCTTTATTTATTTTATCTAACACTATTTATTTTACTTTTTTTTTATTTAATACTGATTTAATTTATTTCATATAGTGCACTATTTTTTTTGTTCATATATTATTCTAAAATTTGAATTTATTTTTTTAATTTTTTCATATGTTGCACTATTTTAGTGTACTATCTATTATTTTTCATTTAGTGCACTATGTAGCATTTTTATGTTGTATGAAAAATATAAATACTGCATCAAAATGCTAGATGGTGCACTATTCGATTCGCTAAATGAAAAATAATAGATAGTACATTAAAATAGTACAACATGTGAGTAAATTAAAAAAATAAATTCAAAGTTTATAAAAATATATGACCAAAAAAATAGTGCACAATATGAAATAAATTAAATAAGTACTAAATAAAAAAATTGCAATAAATAGTGTTATATAAAATAAATAAAAAAATAGAAAAACACTATTAACAAAAAGGCAAAAACCGACCACAAATTGTGGTCGGAAAAAACTTACTACTAGCGGTAGGATTTTAATTTTTTTTCTTTTTAAAAAGCGACCACAAGTGGTAACTTTTTTATTTTAAAAAATCAAAATAATTATTAAAATAATTTTAGATTTATTATTATTTATTTTGTAAATGATAAAAAAATAAAAAAACCGACCACTAGAAAAAAATTAAAAAATATTTAAAAAACCGACCTCTTGTGGTCGTTTTTTGAATAATTTTTTAATTTTTTTTTTCAAAAAAACCGATTACTAGTGGACGATTTGTGAAAAAAATAATTAAAAAATATATAAAAATAACCACTTATGGTCGTTTTTTTTTAATTTTTTTTTTCAAAAGAAATGACCACAATAATTAAAAAATATATAAAAAACCGACCACAAGTGGTCGTTTTTTTTTTTTATATATATATTTTAAAACCGACCACTTGTGGTCGGTTTTTCTTGTTTTTTTTTTTTAATTTCTTAAAAAAAAAACGACCACAAGTGGTCGCTTTTATATTTTAAAAAATTATAATAATTAATTAAATAATTTTATTATAAATTATTATTTATTTTCCAAATAAAAATTAAAAAATAATACAAAACCGACCACTTATGGTCGATTTTTTATTTTTTTTTTAAAAACGACCACTTGATCGCTTTTATATTTTAAACTAGTGAGAAGAAGCCCGTGCAAAGAACGGACCCAACATCTATTCTAAATTAATATTATAATAATAATCATATCAATTAATGTGACATTTTTTAAATTTTAAAAATTAAATAAATTTTTTTTTTAAGTAATTTTTTCATATATCCTTAAAACATATTAAATTATCAATTATTATGAATATAATTTTATTTCAAAAATTTAATTCACGATCAAAATTAAACTCTACAAATGTATAAATTAATAAAGAGTTTGAAAAATCAAATTCGATAGGTCTATATTACTATTTTTCAGATAACACGGGCTCAGTATATGTTATTTTTTGATCTCAAACAATGTGATCCAAATAGAATTTAGATAATCAATCATACTTTTAATACATTTTTAGATATGTTAAGTTGTTAACTATTGTAGTTTATAATTATTTTTTAATTTTCAAATAATATATGTTACTCTACTTGTCCAAACTTTTGTGGCGTTGATAGTCAATTATATTTTAAAAATAATTTAAGTTTTTAATTATTTTGATTTATTATACTATTCTTCTATTCCAATTTAAATGTCATTGATATAATTTTGAGAGTCAATCAAATATTTCGTATCTTTTAAAAAATTTCAAGTTGTTAATTATTGTGATTTATAATATTTTTTACGTACTTTTTGAAATATATAACACATTATTTTTTATTTTAGATATTTTAAGTTGTTAACTATTGTAATTTATAATACTTTTTATGTAATTTTAAAATAATATATGTTACTTCCCTTGTCCAAAATTTTGTGGCATTGATAGTCAATTGCATTTTTTAAATAATCTAAGTTTTTAATTATTGTGGTTTATAAAATTTTTCCTTATATTCCAATTTAAGTGGCACAATGCTTAGACTATAATAATTAATTACAGGTGATATTGTAAAATTACGATTGAAGCAAAAAAACAAACATGTCTTAAATTATGCACAATGACTAATAAGAAGTAATATAACAAAATTACTACAAAAAGTACGTGTGATTTTTTTAAAAAAAATGGGCCTCATATAAGACTTGAAGTTAATTTAAAACATCAAAAGTTAACTTATCATTTTATATCTATTTTATTTTATTATTAAATATATATTTTTGTAATATTTAGATGACTTATAATAATTAATTAGGATGATATTTAGTAAAATTACGATTGAAACAGTTGAAGCTGATATGTCATATATGTGTGTGTATGTATATGTATATATATATATATATATATAGTATATACATATAATATAGTGAACGTATATTAATGACATAAGATAAACTAACCAATAATTCAACTGAGTATTTGTGAATTACGTTACGTTGTATATTATTATAGGGTAGTAAATTCGGGTATGTAATGTATATAGTATGTATTTGAATACTGATAGCCAATTGAATATATATATATATATATATATATATATATATATATATGTATATCTATATCTATATATATATATATATCTATATCTATATATCTACGTATATCTCGTGTAGTGATGAAATAGATATACTATTTTGTGTCAATACAATATTGAGACACGTATATTGTTGAAGTTGTAATAATATAAGACAAGTATTACGAGGTATATATACATATATCTCGTATAGTGACATATGCAGTAATTGAAAGCTCAATAATTGAATCTATATATCAAAATATTTTGAATAATGCACTGATATCATACTATTGAGGAAATCGATATACTATTTTGTGTGAATGTAGATACGCGTATATTGTTGAGGTTGTAATAACGTAAGACAAGTAATCGATAATTTTTCTGATTAACATGTTGTGTTACGAGGTATATTTATATCTAATTAAAATCGATAATTTATCTGATTAACACGTTGTATTATGAGGTATAATATCATAATTAAAATTTAATTAATCAAAAATTTATCGTAATTTGTAAAATTCATTGATATTATCATACAATTGAGGAAATATACTACTTGTTTTAATGTGATGATAAAATAACTAAATATCTTATATATATATATATATATATATATTTATATATGCATTGTATTAAATTAATTGGATATTGTTATAAATATTATAAAATTTATTAAAAAATTTTAATAGTGAATTAGTTTCGTTGGTGCCTTTGTTAGTTGTAAAAGCTTAAGTTTTGTTTAGAGGGTGATGTTGTTGGTTACTTTATTTGTTGAAAATTTTTAAGTGCCGGTGATTTTAATAGTGAACTAGTGTTTAGAAGGTGATGTTGTTGGTGACTTTATTTGTTGAAAATGCTTAAGTTTTGGTGACTTTAATAGTGGATTAGTGTTTAGGAGGTGATGTGGTTGGTGACTTTATTACTTGAAAATGTTTTAATTTTTGGTGACTTTAAAAGTGAACTTTTGTTTAGAAGGTGATGTTGTTGGTTACTTTATTTGTTGAAAATGCTTAAGTGCCGGTGACTTTAATTGTGAATTAGTGTTTAGAAAGTGATTTTGTTGGTGACTTTATTTGTTGAAAATGCTTAAGTTTTGGTGACTTTAATAGTGGATTAGTGTTTAGGAGGTGATGTGGTTGGTGACTTTATTAGTTGAAAATGCTTAAGTTTGGTGACTTTAAAAGTGAACTTTTATTTAGAAGGTGATGTTGTTGGTTACTTTATTTGTTGAAAATGCTTAAGTGCCAGTGACTTTAATATTGAATTAGTGTTTAGAAGGTGATGTTGTTGGTGACTTTATTTGTTGAAAATGCTTAAGTTTTGGTGACTTTAGTAGTGGATTAGTGTTTAGGAGGTGATGTGGTTGGTGACTTTATTAGTTGAAAATGCTTAGTTTTGGTGACTTTAAAAGTGAACTTTTGTTTAGAAGGTGATGTTGTTGGTGACTTTATTTGTTGAAAATGCTTAAGTTTTGGTGACTTTAATAGTGAATTAGTGTTTAGGAGGTGATGTGGTTGGTGACTTTATTAGTTGAAAATGCTTAAGTTTTGGTGACTTTAAAAGTGAAATTTTGTTTAGAAGGTGATGTTGTTGGTGACTTTATTTGTTGAAAATATTTAAGTTTTGGTGACTTTAATAGTGAATTAATGTTTAGAAGGTGATGTGGTTGGTGACTATATTAGTTGAAAATGCTTAAGTTTTGGTGTCTTTAAAAGTGACTTTTGTTTAGAAGGTGATGTTGTTGGTTACTTTATTTGTTGAAAATGCTTAAGTGCTGGTGACTTTAATAATGAATTAGTGTTTAGAAGTTAGTTTCGTTGGTGCCTTTGTTAGTTGAAAAAGCTTAAGTATTGGTGACTTTAAAAGTGAATTTTTGTTTAGAAGGTGATGTTGTTGGTGTCTTTATTTTTTGAAAATGCTTGATCTAATTAGTTGAATCTGATTGATTACGTAGATGGAACATGATTATAGCTTGATATATCACCGGAACAATGATAATAGAATGAGTATTAGGGAGAAATTTGTTGAGGGTGTCAAAACATTTGTTGAACATGCTAAGGTACTTCATCTTTGGACACGTTTTCGGGTAATTCATTGTCCTTGTGTTAGATGTGATGGTATAAATCTTGTAAGTGAAGAAGATGTAAAGGAACATCTTTGTAGAAAAGGGTTTCACGAGGACTTTTTAAGAATGTTGGTATTCATGGTAATGTTGTACAAAATAACTCTGTTGTTGAAGAAAGTAGTAGCGCTGCAGGGCATAATGAATATGAGGATACCAGGATGACAGAAATGGTGCACGATGCTTTTGGGATGCAACACGGGGTTGACTTTAGGAAAAATGTTGAAGAAGTTCCTAATAGCGAAGCGGGTAATTTCTACGAAGAACTTAAAAAGTATTACAGAAAAAGTATTATAAATTACAATAGTTAACAACTTAAAACATCTAAAAGAAAAAATAATGTGTTATATATTTCAAAAAGTACGTAAAAAATATTATAAATCACAATAATTAACAACTTGAAATTTTTTAAAAGATATGAAATATTTGATTGACTTTCAAAATTATATCAATGACATTTAAATTGGAATAGAAGAATAGTATAATAAATTACAATAATTAAAAATTTAAATTATTTTTAAAATATAATTGACTATCAACGCTACAAAAGTTTGGACAAGTAGAGTAACATATATTATTTGAAAATAAAAAAAATATTATAAACTACAATAGTTAACAACTTAAAATATCTAAAAACGTATTAAAAGTATGATTGATTATCTAAATTCTATTTGGATCACATTGTTTGAGATCAATAAATAACATATACTGAGCCCGTGTTATCTGAAAAATAGTAATATAGGCCCATCGAATTTGATTTTTCAGACTCTTTATTAATTTATACATTTGTAGAGTTTAATTTTGATCGTGAATTAAATTTTTAAAATAAAATTATATATTTGAATAATAAATCATAATAATTGATAATTTAATATATTTTAAGAATATATGCAAAATACTTAAAAAAATAAATTTATTTAATTTTTAAAATTCAAAAAATGTCACATTAATTGATATGATTATTATTATAATATTAATTTAGAATAGATCGGGCTTCTTCTCACTAGTTTAAAATATAAAAGCGACCACTTGTGGTCGCTTTTTAAAATTAAAAATTAAAAAAACTGACCACAAGTGGTTAGTTTTGTATTATTTTTTTAATTTTTATTTTAAAAATAAATAATAATTAATAATAAAATTATTTAATTAATTATTATAATTTTTTAAAATATAAAAGCGACCACAAGGGTTGCTTTTTTATAAAAAAAAATAAAATAACAAAAAAACCGACCACCAGTGTTCAGTTTTTTTGAAAAAAATAAAAAATAGTTAAAAAATCTACCACAAGTGGTCAATGTTTTATATATATTTTTAATTATTTTTTTCAGAAACCGTCCACTAGTAATCAGTTTTTTTGAAAAAAATTAAAAAATATTTAAAAAACTGACCATATATGGTCGGTTTTGTTTTCCTAAAAATATTTTTTTATTAAAATAAAATAATAATGTATTTTAAAAATAAATATATATTTTTGAAAAAACCGACCTCTTGTGGTTGGTTTTTAAAAAGCAACCACTACTTTTTCGACCATAAATTTTGGTCGGTTTTTTGATCAGAAATTGGAAAAAACCGGCCACTTGTGGTCGGTCTTTGTGGTCGATTTTTCTCCTTTTTTTAGTAGTGAAAGTACACTCAAATCACTATATATTAGAAAAAAGTCCATTTAAATAATTCAATATATGAAATAACTAAATAAAATAGAATGAATAATGCACAAAATAATTGTACTATATCAAAAATAATTAATAGTGCACTATTTTTTTTGTAATACATATAAAAAAAATAGATAGTGCACTAATTATGTTTATATATGAAAAAAAGATATATGGTGCAATAATTTTATGCATAATGCGAAAAATAAATGAATGGTGCACAAAAATAGTGCACTATATATTTTTTTCATATAGTGCACATAATTGAAAAAAAATAGGTGGTGCATAAAAAATGCGCATCAAATAAAAATAAATGAATGGTGCACAAAAATAGTATACCATATATTTTTATCAGAATGGATGGTGCTCTTTTTTTGTGCACCATATATTTTTTTCATATAGTGCACAAAAAAAGTGCATCATATATTTTTTTTCATATGGTGCACAAAAAAAGTGCACCATATATATTTTTTTCATATGGTGCACAAAAAAGTGCACCATATATAAAAAAAAAATGAATGGTGCATAAAAAAAGTGCACCATTCACTTTTAACTCCGTTGGTTGCAGACGTTAGAGAAAATATGATATGGTGCACAAAAAAAGTACACCAAACCTATTTTGGTTACTTTCTACTTTGATGGCATACTTTCGTCACTTTTTAAAATTTGTGGCATATTTTGGTTGCCTGCTCTAATTTTAGATGGCTATTTCTTATCACAAGCTTAAAGCGGGTGGCTATTTGCATCCTTTCCCTTTAATTAAGTCTTTTGATGTTCTAATTTAATAACAAGTATTATAAATATATTTTTGATAGCAACTACCTTGGAGTCGATAGTGCTTTTTTGGCAATCTTCATTATCCTTAAGGGATATTTTGAACTCCGACAAGCAAGAAGATTTACTACCAAGAAGAGTGAAGGCTTTGTCAGATCACTCAGTTTTGTCTAATACTATAGCAACGAATTTTATTACTTCTAGTTGTAGCCAGGTTGTAAATACTAACGATGCTACTATCTACCTACTGCATTCGCTACTCTTATAAGGACGGTGTCCCCAGCTTTGGCTCGGTGTTATGTTTGCATGATAAATAAATAAAGTTCGTCTTTGCTTTTAAAAGAATATATATATATATATATATATATATATATGTATGTATGTATGTATGTATATTGTATGTATATTAGAGACAAAATACTGACTTATAACTAATTTATTAAGTACAAAACTTAAAATAAGGTGACGATAATCGACGGTGTAAAAAAATGAGAAGGTGTTAAGTAAAAATAGTTTTGATAAAAATGTTGCTTTTTTAGTAATTCTAAAAGTGATGTTACAACAATGATGATGATGATGACGATGATGACAACGACGATGACGACAACGACGACGACAATGATGATGATGATGATAATACTAATACTAATACTAATAATACTAAAATAATAATAATAATAACAATAAAATTAACAATAAAATAACAATAACAATGATGATGATGATGAAAGGATACAATAACACTAATAGTGTTTATAATCGCAATAGTCATAAAAATATTGGTGAAAATATGGTATGTGATTTGTTAATAAGTTGGAAGTTCACTAAAATATATTAGAAGAAACGAGGGTTAAAATTGAGTGTCAACAACAATAGCAATGAAGGATCTGAGCTTGCACCAGGTGCTGATGCTCCAACAACTTTGTCAAGTTGCGAATTCTCCGGATGAGCCTTCAAAATTTGTTCAAAATCTCGTGAATACAAATGAACTATGCTAATCTAGCAAATTTGACATTCCAGGCTCAACAACACTAGCAAAATTTTCATCTGAGGTCATTTAATGGGTCACAGACCCAAGGGTCCATTTCAACTAAAATCCGCCCAATAGCTCAAAACATGTTCGGAAGCCTCAATAACCAAACTTTCAGTTTCAGAAAATCATAAATAACTTGGAACAACTATAGAAAGACTCTAAATACAGAAAAAGCAAAGCACAAAAACACAGAAAATGATCACCTAGAGGGTCATTACTATAGGATTTTCCAGATTATTTATTATCTTATGTTATGTTCGTTTATCAGAAATTTAGATTTATCTAAAGGTTCTCCACTAGAGGAATCACAATTTCCTATATGAAGATCCCGCCATCATTTTTTGATAATTTTCACAAAGTACAGTTTCAACTACTAAATCTCAAATTTGTTAGGCTGGTGTATGAAGTTTCAATTTCCATTTTGTTGTATGTCTGTAGCTGATCCCTTTTTTTGTTAAACACCTTTTTCCACCAGAACACTACAGTTAGGCATTAGGTTAATACGGAATTCATTAAAGGTTTAGGATCAAGGTAGTACAAGTCCAAGTTAAACTATGTTAACTTTAGGGATTTTTATAAAATGTGTCTAGATTGTAATATAAAGTTCAAATGGCCAACACTTGGTATCGGAGACAACTATATGTGCCACTATTGAATGATAACATGACTAAAAAGGAGCATGGTTGTGTGCTTTTTTTAATTGCATTTAAGTATGTATTTAGAATTTACATAGATAAAATATGGCAGATTCTAATACCAAAAGTGAAAGCACTACAATATTTGAAATACCATTATGAAAATTGTAAATTAATCCTATTTTTTTAACTCTTAATTACAGGGACACGATTCTAGAGTACAAATGATGGCGAGGAAGAACATTTTTGAAGGCCTTTAATGTTTCTCTTTTACTAATCACATATGTACGACGGCATTGAACAATATATACTATTGTGTAATACATTTAATTGACTTTTTGTCATGAAAGTATATGTATAATTTAGCTTGAGAAATATTTGTGATTATTCAATAATATTAGATGCTTTAAAAATTTGTAAGCATATGATAGAAACGTACATGGGTATTAATTTTAGAATTTAGGTCGCTATGGGAAATTTATTAAGTTTCTGGATATTGCAATCGTTGGAAAAAAGATAAGTATTGGCAGCGATCAGAGTTGCCACTAATATATACCCCTTTAGTGGCAATAAGAGTTTCCATTAAGTGTCTGAGGCTATTGTGAAACTATGTCTCCACTGAAAGTTACTTTCAGAGACGACAGGTTTAAACACTAATATATAAAGATATTGCAGTGACCTTTGGCGCCATTTTTCAGTGGCAACTTACGTATCATCTATTTTGTGGTACTCATTTTGTTCAGCTTATGCAGCGAGAAAAGTCGCCACTAAAATGTTCTTTTGTGACGACTAAGGTGTGTCGTCACAATTTTATTTTTTTTAGCTATGCCACAGTGCTCTTGTCGCTTGTAAAAGTAATCAGTGGCGACAAATTGACGATTTATGGCGCTATTGCTTTAATGGCTTTACCATTGAGTGCATTGGTAGGGATGTGTTATCATATGGTTGGGAACATTGGGGTGGTCAGGAAATAATGAGTTTAAAATGTAATCTTTTGAACTTGTTTTTCATGCCCTTACTAGAAAATTATTATAAGTGTTATAAAATAAGAAAGAACAAGAAGAAGAGTAGAGAGAATAGAGAGGGTGATTCTTATTTCTTCTCTTGAGGGATGAGAGATCATAAGATTGTCAATACAATGAACAAAACCCCTCTATTTATAGGAGAAATTTACTCCTAGTCTGAGTAAAAGACGGATGCTTCAAATCCTAATAGATATCAAAGTAGATCTTGATAGATCTTGATAGACATTCACTATAATGTAAATACATTTATAAAACTCCCTCTTGAATGTCTAGATAGATAATGTGACTCGTTAAAATCATACTAGAAAAAACCCAGTGGGAAAAAAATCTATTGAAGGAAAAAGAGTTCTTATCTCTAACAATACACTTATAGGCTGCCTCGTTAAAAACCTTACAAGGAAAATCCAGTGGGACAAAACCTCGTAAGGAAAAAAGAGTACAACGCATATTAACTCCCCCTAATGAGAGCATCCTTGAACCTTTGTATCCTGATCTTGTGCACCATCTTCTTAAAAGTTGTAATTGGAGAAGACTTGGTGAATAAATCAGTCACATTATTAGTTGAACGAATATGTTGCACGTTAATATCATCATTCTTTTGTAGCTCATGTATGTAGAAAAGCTTTGGCAAAATATGCTTCGTTCAGATGTACTATGTATGCTGAATTATCTCTGTATAAAATTGTGGGTAGATTGTCATATTTCACACCACATTTTTCTCGAATGAGATGTATCATGGACCTCAACCATACACATTCTCAGCTTGCTTCATGAATAGCTATTATCTCAGCATGATTCGATGAAGTGGCTACGATAAACTGCTTTGTACATCTCCAAGATATGGCAGTATCCCCACATGTGAACACATTGTATGTTTAAGACCGAGATTTATGAGGGTTAGATGAGTACCCAACATCAACATGACCAGTAAGATCGGGACTGTAATCTTTAGAATAAAATAAACTCATGTATTTTATCCCATTTCGATGTCTCCTAGTAGGAGTAGAAATATACCTTGCTAACAAATTGAGCGAAAGGCTATATTGAGTCTTGTAGTTTTTTACAAGATACATGAGTGCATCAATTGTACTAAGATATGGTGCTTTATAACTAATCCAAATTGGTATATTTCTCATTTCAGCAAATAATCTTATTGCTTTTGAAAACTCTCCAAGAGTTTCAATAATTTTCAAGCTATAAGCTTATACAATATAAGGATTATCAATAAGTTTCCTAGAAACTTTTATATTTTGAATCCTTAAAGAAGTTTTCATACAAATTTCGTGTAGTGACATATTCAACATTTTATGTGTGACATCTTCAAGTATCTGGACTGCAAATCAAATAAGTTTTCACTTACCAAGATGCACCCTTTCATATCACTTGATAAATGTTTCTACGTCAACATGCTTAAATAAACATAGAATTCAGATCCTCTTAATCTTTCACAATATTGCGCTAATATTGTGTCAAATATATTGATGATATATCATTTCATATCGGTTCATAATGCGACATAATATTTTGAGATCTCATCACTTCATTATCTTCAGGTACATAAACCTCTCATAAGGTTTCATGAAGTGTTATGTCATAGGCTCTTCAAGCGCATATTACCTTCTTATTATGATTATTTGCTCCTTATTCTATACAAGTACTATCTTATTTTGAACCGATTAGTCTATCACGCTTCATCCATGCATAGACTTTGTCTTTTAGAGACATAAAATAGGAGCACTTGCAGCTTAAATATGAGATGCATTCGGCATTTGACTTGAATTGTTTTTTGAATGAGGATCTGATGATAATTCCTAACATACTTCATAGCTACTTATAATCTCCCCCTTATGTTAGGAAAGTTAACATACATCCCCCATCTTCTTTGATGGATCCATCTTTGTGCATCATGGTACATTCATTAATCGTATACTGCACATCAAAACTATTAGATGGAATAGTTTGTACATGACCTTGAACCAATTGAGGGGGAAGAAATAATCATAATTTATTGGTCTAATGCATACAAGTGTTATTGTATGCAACATATCATATTTCAGACCAACAGATGAAGCTTTGTTCTCATTAGCAATGGTTTAGCTATTTATTAAAGACATTCAATGCTAAACCATCATCATCAAGATAACTTTCTTGATTGCACAATCTGAAAATTATGTTCTTAACTCAATTTTATTGAGCAAGCAACTTTATGAATGTCAAACTACAGGTTGATAATGAATGTACATGTGATCATCTTATTGATGGATCTTTTCAACATATCACATGACAGGTGAATAGGCCCTTATTCACTTTTTATTCTTTTCAGATTTTGAGGGATCCAATCCCAAAATTAGTTGGTCCAACCAACTTATCATGAGAACAAGCAAAGTTTATGAAGAATTTTCTAATTCTTCAATATATGTTCAATACTCAGTATGCACATCTTCGGGATATCACAATCGTTCATGTCAACTTATGAACTTTTAAACTAGTAAACTTCAAGTTTACCATGATATGTGTTTTTGCTTTAGTAAATTTCAAATTTACTATTATATGAATAAATTTCAGATTTACTACTTCAGAAGTAGATTTTAAAATTATTCAACCTCTTTCGGAGGTGAGTTGTGATACAATCACAATCAAGTGCACGTTTGCATTAATAAGTTTCTCATTCCCTAGAAATTGAATATAATCGTGCCTTAAGCCTATCAAATTATGATAGCTTATAACCTCTTTCAAGATTTTGTTACTTTAGAAGCAAATCGAGGCATACATATGATGTAGATAATTCTTCTCTAGTGTATCTTATAATAATATAGGCGTGTGAAAATATCATCACTTTTGATGATCATTATCATATTGTCCCTCCACGCATATATTTGTGCATTTAATCACTTGTCTTCTTTCAGACATATTATGCACTGCTACCAAATACACCTCAAGAATGAAGTAAGTTGTCATATTTCAGGCTTATCATATATTGCTACCACATTCACTTCATGGAATGGAGCATATTCAATGGGTCGAATTTCATGACTTTTCATTAAACACCCATTATTTTGCCGTAGCCATCATAATATCATCAATATGGTGTATTGAGATTCAAACTCAAATCTTATCCATATAAAGGCGTCTTAGCATGAATCGATGACACTTGAACCCAACATATTATCATCTTTTTTGATAATATTATTTTTAAGGAATAAATTTAAAATATAAATGGTTCCAAACCAATTATTTTTTCTCAAATTCAATAATAATTATATTAATAGTAGCAAAAGAAAGATAACATAAAGAATTACAAACCTTGAAATCCTTCAGATTTATAATCTCACCTTATTTGGCAGAGTCTTGTGCTGATAACGTTAATTAGTTAGAGACTCAAAAACTTGTGTAGCCACGTATGAACATATCTCAATTGGTAAAAGACTTCGTACAGATCTCAATTGGTAAGAGGCTTTGTGCTGATAACGTGTTATAAAATAAGAAAGAACAAGAAGAAGCGTAGAGAGAATAGAGAGAGTAATTCTTATTTCTTATCTTGAGGGATGAGAGATCGTAAGATTGTCAATACAAGAAACAAAACTCCTCTATTTATAGGGAAAATTTACTCCTAGTCTGAGTAAAAGACGGATGCTTCAAATCCTAATAGATATCAAAGTAGATCTTGATAGATCTTGATAGACATTCATTATAATGTAAATACATTTATAACAATAAGGAACTTATTTTTATAGCGAGCACAAATATTTTGAGACAAAACATGAAAAATTGAAAGCAACATTTTCAGAAAAATATTTCCATACATACCAAACATACTCTTAGAGAAATACATAAACATTTGAAAAATAAAGATTTTTGCTATATATGAATATCATTGGAAGAAAATTAAATGGATCAAAGTCTTTAGTTTTCATTCCTCTGATCTAATTGTGGGCAACAAAATTTTATCAAATTAAAGATCATATGAAATTTGAACTATATTAAATTCAAAATATATTAGTCCCAAATAAATATTGTGGATTAATATAATTGAATTAATTATTTAAGTCCAAACGTGTATGGATTTAATTAAAGTCCAATTTTTATTAGGCTAGCCCATTGATTTGAGTTACAAATGATGAGCTCACTTTGCTAATTTCAAGATATTGTCATATTTTACAAGCCCAAATGAGCGCCACGTGTCGAATAACATGGCATGCCAAATCAAGTAAAGGAGCCAATAGAACCATGCCACATGTCAAAATGATGCAGCAGACCCAGTGAAATCAAAAACCTATAAAATGTGCCATGTCACTTGAATCTGATTGGTCTGAAAAGTTCATATTCTCTATGACTTTTTACTTTCTACAACTATAAATAGGGGTCTCATAATTCAAAAAAAGAACCAAGAACTTCAACAAGAAGCAAGAGAAAATTGTTGGATAAAATGCAGCAATTTCTCTACAAAGCTCAAGCATTTAAATCCAGTTCATCAAGATTCAAGATTAAGACCACAATACTCAAGAATAAGCCCCAAAACCCTTGAACTCAAGTATAAGTCAAGATCAAATCGGCAAATCAAGATCAAACTCGAAGCCCTTCAATTTTTATTTAAAAAGGTGAATAAGGGGACTTATAGAGATTGTAACACTCACATATTGGAATCAATAAAATGGTTGTTGCAATATTTTTCAATCTCTACCTCTCATCTCAACTTTTTCAACTTCAAAGTTTAAGAAAACTAAAATAACTTTCAAAAAGGTCAATTCTCAATCAACTACTTCCAAGGATGCTAATTTCAAATTCTCTGCTGAAGTGGAAAACGTCCTAGGTGTTGCTGTTAGAAGCTTTGGAGCTGATACAAGAGAAAGGCCAACATGCTAGGACAAAAAACACATCAAGTGCCATCCGAGCTAACTTTAATTTTTGGATCTTTAACCCCAAAAAGAGTGACGTCCCATGCAAGTGCTTTAGAAGAAGACATCTATGTGGCAGAGACACTTAGAAAACTCTAGATCTACTTGAACACTCTATGTTGAAATACTCTGGCACAAAGAATGATGGTAACTAACGTATCATATCCACTTACATTGCCTAAGCTGAGAACTTCGAAGATCAAATTATGCAATAATCCATATTTCTCTCCAACATCTCCAGTGATCATTCAAGCAATGGTAACTGACGCCTCATCTATGGAAGAGCATCTTACAAACTTGGAAAAGGTAATTGAGGGTCTGACCAAATATGTACAGAATCAAGATGCTCAGATTGATAAGTCAGTGGATAGGATGGATGGCTTAATAGAAGGAGAGTCTAGCCATGCACCTGGAAAAGCTTCAGAAGTTTACGAGATAGAACATCTTGTAAAACAAACACCACCGACTAAGGAAGTACAAGTTTTTTCTGAGGGAATGATCCCAATTGATCAATTGAAAGAGTTTGTTGAAGGGATCCTAAAATACAAGTATGATGTTGTCACTAAATCTTTTTTGACATACGCCAAGACCTACACTACAAGGATTGAAAGCCTCAAAATGCCTGCTGGCTATCAACCCCTCAAATTTCAGCAATTTAAGGGCAAAGACAATCCAAAGCAACATGTTGCACACTTTTTTGAGACATGTAATAATGCTGGAACCTACGGCGACATATTGTCAAATAATTTATCCATTCCCCAAAGGGAAATGCCTTCGATTGGTATACGTACCTGGAGCCTAATTTCATCGATAGCTGGGAGCAATTGGAGCATAAGTTCCTAATCACTTTTATATCATAAGATATATAATGAGCATAGTAGAGCTCACAAATATCTATAAAAAAAGGATGATCCACTCATTGAATCCATTAATCTATGGAGAAATGTGAGTCTAAACTACAAATACAAGTTCAGAGAAACTTATACAATAGAGATATGTATCCAAGGAATACACTGGGAGATTTTCAATATCTTGCAAGGCATTAAGCCAAAATTCTTTAAAGAGTTAGGTACACCTTCTCACAATATGAAGTTGAGCATGTCTTCTGCTGGAAAGGTAGTAGCGCCTATCCATGACCCTCAAAAGGGAAAGAATAAGTAGGAACCCAAAAGATGGAGCAAGTTTGTCCCTGAAAATGATAACAAAAAATTCATGAATATCGATGTGTCTCCCATAAAGTTTACCATAAAGGTGAGTAAGAACCAAAACGTGAAGACGAATTCTCGAGCACGTCCAAATAAGAGGTTAACTTTTAAGGAAATGCAAAAAAAGGAATACCTCTTCCTTGATTATGATATTTCTAAAATTTTCAATGAGGTTCTTGAGAATAAGCTTATTGATTTACCAGAGATGAAGCAACCTGATGAAGCTGGAAGGACCAATGACCCAAATTATTATAAGTATCATAGGCTTGTTGGTCACCCTCTGAAAAATGCTTTGTCTTCAAGGGAAAAGTCATCCAATTGGCAAGTGAGAAGAAGATTTTCTTGGAAGATAAGAAGTCTAGTTCTCACCAAATCTCTATCACTTTTGGCTCACTCAATCTGGTCCAAATATAATTTAAAAAGCATAAAGAGAAACCATTAGGGCATGACAAGTATTCATTTGATGAAGGTGATGATGAAGGTTGGACTCTAGTGATTAGACACAGACATAAAAAGACAAATCTATGAAAAGAGTCATCCAAGCACCCAACTAGAATTTATGATACAATTGAGAAAATAGAGGCTAGTTGAGCTTTTAAAGACGGCAAAGGTAATGGAGCATCACCACTAAAAACCACAAAATCTTGTAACTTTTGAAGAGTTCTTGCTAAGTTGGTTCCTTGAAAATACTTCTTAAGTCAACCTTGAGGCATCTTACTTTAATACTGGAAAAAAAGGAGCAAAGGGTGAAAAACCACCAATGAAAATTCCTTCATTTTTTGAAAAGCCTACTGAACCTCTTAGTAAAGAGGCACATGTATGTCACCCAAAAATCACATTTACAAATAATGATCTTCTTCTTGGTGAAACCCTACATAATAATCCTGTGTATATAGTGTGTTATATTCTAGGAAATAAGGTAAATAGAATCTTGATAGATGAGATTTTTTGGAGTCAACATCCTTCCTATTCACATAATGAAGGAACTTGCCATCACTATTGAGGAACTTGTTGAAAGTTGTTTGACTATCCAAGGTTTCAACCAAGGGGTTCAAAGAGCCATAAGATCTATAAAGTTGGAGATTTGTATGGATGATTTGCGATCAAATGCATTGATGCATATGATCGATGCCAAGACATCATACAATATATTGCTTAGTAGGACTTGATTACACAAGAACAAAATTATCTTATCCTTTTACTATCAATGTTTGAAGTATCTCAAAAGAAGGGTGGAAAGAAAGATAGTTGTCAATGATAAGACATTCATTGGGGCTGAGTCACACTTTGTCGATGCAAAATTCTACTTGAAGAATTATATTGTGAATCAGAAAAGGGTTAATGATGTCATAACAACCAAGTGTGATGATCATACAACCAAGAAGGTCACAGTAATTGTCACAAAAGTTGTCACTTAGAAGCCTCCCTCCACTTCAAATAAGGGAAATATTACATCCTTAAAGAAAAATCTAACTCCTGTGCTCTTTTACATACTAAAGATAAAGAAAGAGGAAGATTGTTTGGTCGATACCCAAGATATTGTCCTGAGGGGGCTAACTCTACCTGTCAAGAAGATTGACACAATAAACCCATTCTCAAGGCTACTTAGAGAGTTTGTGGCTCAAACACCACAAGATATAACACTTCTTATGAAGTGTGCAAAAGAAGGAATCGATCTAGATGCTTACAAGTTATTTATAAATGCTAGATACAATCCTAAGGTTGGGCAAGCTTCTAACATAAATTACAACCAAGTAGGCACGTGAAGGCCTAGTATATATGCCACCACCTCTAGTTTGTATCTCTATAAAAAGGGCATTAGTAACTATATTATTGTAGAAGAAGAGTTTACTAAGAACTTCTATTTGAGAGGTTGGGTTTACTAAATACCAAAAAAATTAGCAAGCAGTAGAGAAGTTGTCTAACCATGACAAGACACTCTTCCCCTAAGATCCAGAAGGATTTTCAAAGTTTGATTCCTTTAAGAATAAGGTAAAAAACAAAACTTATAGTTTTATTCAAGTAGGTGTTAAAAGAAAAGACTTATACTATGGTTTATACCAAGAAACCTAAAGAAGATGAATAAAGTATGGGCTCTTCAAATCATATTACGATCCAAGATGAGGATGATGTGACATCTCAAATGAAGGTTGGTAAAGAGTTGGAAGATATTTCCTAGTGTTACCATACATATATTAATGATGATGATCCTCAAGAGGGGTAAGATGCTGGAGATGCTCCATAGCAACTTGAAGAGAGAGTGAAGGCAATAATAGATCCCTTGAAGAAAGTTAATCTTGTCTCTAATAAAGATCCAGGACTAACTTACCTGAGCTCTTTCCTAGAAATGGATGAAGAAATCGTTATATGGACATATTCATAGAACATAGGAATGTCTTTGCTTAGAGTTATAAAGAGATGCCCGGCTTAGATCCAAAAGTAGAAATCCATCAATTGGTGGTCAAGAATGGTGCTCGTCCTATTAAGCAAGCCCAAAGGAGCTTTAGGCTAGAATTGTTTCCATGGATTAAAAATGAGGTCCACAAAATCGTTGAAGCTGTCTTTATTCGTGAAGTTAAATACCCCACATTGATTTCAAGTATCATTCATGTAAGGAAGAAGAATGGACAAATTTAAGTTTTCGTTGACGTTAGGGATCTCAATAATGCCTGTCCTAAAGATCATTTTCCAATTCATATTCAAGAGTTGATGATTGATGCTACAATAGTTATGAGGCGATGTACTTCATGGATGGTTCATCGGTTATAACCAAATTACTCATGACACCAAAGAATTAGGAGTTCATTGCATTTCATATTCCTAAAGGTATTTACTACTACAAGGTGATGCATTTTGGTTTGAAGAACACTGGCGCCATTTATCAAAGGTCTATGCAAAATATTTTTGATGACCTACTCCATAAAAATATTGAGTGTTATATGGATGACTTAGTGGTGAAGTCAATAAAGAGAGGCAACCACTTGAAAGACCTAATAATGGTATTCGAGTTGCTTCAAAGATATCAACTTAGGATGAGTCCATTAACATGTGCCTTTGGAGGTACTTTTGGAAAGTTCCTTGTATTTATTGTAAGACACCAAGAAATTAAAAATTGATCAGGCTAAGGTTGATGCAATTCTGAAGATGATTGAGCCTCAAAATATCCACGATTTAACAAGTCTTCAAGAAAGGCTAGTATATTTAAGGTGGTTCATCTCAAACCTAGCCGAAAAATGTCAACCATTTAGCCGTCTTACGAAGAAGGATGCTT
The DNA here is from genome assembly GCF_002878395.1 of Capsicum annuum. Taxonomy (NCBI): domain Eukaryota; kingdom Viridiplantae; phylum Streptophyta; class Magnoliopsida; order Solanales; family Solanaceae; genus Capsicum; species Capsicum annuum. The sequence continues at coordinate 4,615,456 of NC_061112.1, forward strand.
CTTTTGAATGGGACCATGCTTGTAGTAAAGCCTTTAAGTGTATCAAATCATACTTAATGAAGCCTACAATTCTTGTGTCACCCATACCTGGATAACTATTATAGTCCATATCGTAACACAAGAAAATAGTGAAGGCAAAGAAAACTTTCTTTACTATCTATGCAGGATGAATTCACCAAATTAGCTAAATTATTCCCCAATCAAAAAGCTATGTTTGGCATTGTATTTCTCAATCCAAAGATGAAACCCCCTTTTCAAGCTCAAGTCATTTGTTTTATGTCTAGGGCAAATCCCATTAAGTTTGTAATATCAAAACAAATCCTTAGTGACCTACTTGCAAGGTGGTACCTTTAATTTTAAGAATTTGAGATTGTGTAAGTCCCACAAAAGGTCATAAAAGGACAAGCATTGGCGGACTTCTTGGCAGACTACCCACTACCCAATGATTAGAAATCGATTGAGGAACTCCCTGTTAAAGATACAATAGTTGTTGAAGTTAGATCATCATGGAAGATATACTTTGATGATGATACATATCGAGATGGAGATGGGGCTGTCATGGTGTTTGTTACTCCACAAAGAGAGGTCATCCCATACTCTTTTACCTTGACAAATCATTGCTTCAAAAATATTGCTGAATATCAAGAATTAATACTTAGACTTGAGATGGCTGTCTACATGAAGCAACTATAGTTACAAGTCTTTCGTGATTCTCAATTGGTGATTAAGCAGCTCTTGGGAAGATATGAAGTTGGATACAAATAGTTTTGGGATGAATTTTGATTATCTCTTCATTTCTTATTTGGTTGCTAAGTCTGAAATGCCTTATTTTGTGATTGATGATTAATATCAAAATAAGTTATTTCTGTTTTTTGGTGCTATAGTAATATAATAATTTATCTTGGAATAAAGTAATTAAATAACAAAATTAAAATATACAATTGCTGTTCTAATGCCTGAGCTACGGCCATATCATGATTAGGCTCAGAATTTTAGGGGAGGGCTCGCAAAAGTAACCCTCCAACACGTGCCAAGAAAAGAAAATAAGCAACCTGATAGCCTAGCTGCTTTAGCCTCGACATGAGTTACTATTCACCAAGAATGGGTAGTACCACCACCGAGTGATGATGAGAATATAGAAAATAAGGTTGAGAACCTCATCATTGTATCTGAAGCCATAAAGAAAGATTGGCGATGACCTATCATTGACTACTTATGTTATGGGATACTTTTAGAGGATCCAAGAAGAAAGATTGACATATAGTGTTGTGCGCCTCGCTTCCTTTATTACAAAGACACACTATACAGAAGATCATTTGAAAGAGTACTTTTGAGATATTTAAGAGAGAAAGAAGTAGTTCAAGCTTTGCAAGAAGTACACTCAGGAGTTTGTGGATCTCATCAGTCTGGACCAAAGCTTCATTTTCACATTAAAAGAATGGGGTATTACTAATGAATGATGGTGAAAGATTGCTTGGAATATGATAGAAGATGTAAAGCTAGCGAATTTCATACATCAACCACTTGAAGTATTACACCCAACTATAGAATCCTGGCCATTCAACGCTTGGGGATTAGACGTCATTGGACCACTACCAAAATCTTTTGGTTGTAACTTATACATCTTAGCCGCAACAGATTACTTCTCCAAATAGGCCAAAGCTGTTACACTTAAAGAAGTGAAGAAGGAGAATATTGTGAACTTCATCAGAGTAAATATCATCTACTGCTTTGGAATTCCTCAGTACATAATAACTGACAACGACAATCTATTTGATAACAAGCCAATAAAAAAGATTTATGATCTCTTTGGTTTCAAGCAACATAAATCTTCTATGTACAATGCTTACACTAATGGACTAGATGAAGCATTCAATAAAGATTTATGCAATCTATTGAATAAAGTTGTTTCCAAGTCCAAACAAGATCGGGATGAGCGAATGGAAAAAGCTTTGTGGGCATATAGGATGACTTATCGTATAATAATGCTAGAAATCCCATACTTACTTGCTTTAAGAGTTGAAGTAGTCCTACCACTTGAGCGTGAACACCTTTATTAAGACTAAATACTTAAGAAGGTCTCACCAAGGAAAAAAATTCTAACTTACATCTTGAGGAGTTGGAAGATCTTGATGAGAAAAGGCTAGAGGCTGAATAAAATCTTGATTGTTATTAAGCTTGTATATCTTGTTCTTTTAACAAAAAAGTTAGGTTGAGGAGCTTTCAATTCAGATACCAAGTCCTTGTAGTAAGGAGACCCATTATTACTTCTCATAAGTCTGGGGGCAAATTCAACCTAAAATAGGATGGACCATATATCATACAAAAGGCATATTTGAATGGATCTTACAATCTTGTTGATGCAGATGACATCAAAATTGGTCCTATCAATGCCAAGTTCTTAAGGAAGTACTATACTTAAAGAAAGATGAAACTCGTTAAGTCACGTATATAAACTGCATATTTACTCTTGTCCCACAAGAGTATAAACTATGTAAGACATAAAAAAAGAAAAAAAAAACAAAGTCCGCTAGGTTTAAAACCTTGAAAGAGGTAGCCTAGGCAAAAGTTAGGATGCAAAAAAACACACTCTCCAGAACTATATTGTGACTTGATCCTCTTCACTGAGGTACGTAGGCGCTTGGAATTTCATTCTGAGTTCAGTTGCATGAGTGTCAAAAATAGACATATTCCCTCTTGATCGTCACAGGAAAGTTAAGTTTGCAAGAGTTTTTCCTAAATTTTATAGTTGCATCAAATATTTGTGGCTCAATGGGGGCAACCCATCAAAAAGAAAAGGAGCTCCTTCAATGGGATTCAAAATGCTCAAGTTCTCCAAGACTATAGCTAAGGGTGCAAATATACCAAGCCTATAGTTTAAAGTCATAAATATATCATGTTTGTAAGCTGAAGTATCAAAATCTACTTGTACATTGAAGTCTTTAAATCTGTAAAGTTTTCAAGTTGATCTTGTAGAATTTGCCAAGTCTGCAAGTTGGAGTCTCCAAATCCACCAAATTTGAAAGCTGAACCTCCAAAATCGTTAAATCTGTAAGTTAAAGTTGTCAAAACTCCAAGGTCTTAAAGTTAAAGGTTCTTAAATTTTTAGGCCTTAAGATGGACATAATTTATCTCTTTATACCTTAAATTATCCTATCATGGGTTTATCCTTAAAAGGAAATCAAAATTTGCATGACTTAAGGAGTACAATATTTTTTCCTTTGCACCTTAAGCTGGTATCTTTCGCGGATTTATCCTTAAAAGGATCCCAAAATTTTCATGCCTTAAGGTGGACAATATTTGACTCTTTGCTCCTTAAGATGACATTTTGACGCATTTGTCAAGTAAAGCTACCGAAACATCAAGCCAAATTGGTTAGTCTTAAGGTGTACGAAGGAAAAGTTAAACTCTCGCACCTTAAGCCAATTGTTGCACAATTACCAAACTTGATACCAAATTGGTCGGTCTTAAGGTGTATGGAGGAGAAGTTAAATTCTCATACCTTAAGCTGGTTATTGCATGATCGCCATTTTATGAACAAATCGGTTAGTCTTAAGGTGTACGAAGGCAAAGTTAAACTCTTACACCATAATTCGATTGTTGTATGGTCACTATCTTAAAGCAAAATTAGTCGGTCTTAAGGTTTACAGAGGCAAAGTTAAAATCTCGCACCGTAAGTTGATTGTTACACAGTAACTATCTTGAAGACAAATTGGTTGGTCTTAAGGTGTATAGAGTCAAAGTTAATGTAATACCCCAAAAGCTTCTAGATAAGTTTTCAACTATTCATCATTTGTTTAAGGGACCCAAAGTGATTATTTCAAACCTTAGATAGGTTTCATGACTATTCAACTTGAGTATGAAGTATTTTTAATGCGATTATGGTCATAGGAAGCACTTGTGGAAAAATGGAGTTGTGAACATTTGTATTGATTGAGTTTTAATATTGGATTCTACAAGGGTCAAATTTAAACAGGTGTAACTACTAGAATATAACAAGTTAGGTGGCCCATCATATATAAAATTTAAGCCCTTTTGAATCTTCTTTCCAACTCAACTGACCGCTCATAAATCTAAGTTTGGAGTAAAATGTTATAGGTATTTTAGTGAGACACTCTGAGACAGATCGGCACTGCGAAGGGGCCCACGATAGGCTACTGCCTGAGGTTCACGATTGGGTTTGCCCCATGAACCCTGAGGTTTGCAACTAGGGTCGCTCTGCAAACCCCCTCCCTATGCATTGAAATTGTTTGTTTTTAGTATATTTTAGGGGAATTAGAGTTTTTTCACACCCCTAAGTCATTCCTAATCCCTTATGTACTTGTGTATGGTCTTAAAAATGACTTCAATCATCAAATAGACATTATTTGACACTTCTTAGTTAGTTATCAAATATATTATTCTCTCCACTCTAAAGAAATAAAGAGGTAGGGTTTCTTCCAAGAATTCACCTTTCAATGCTCCAAATTCAAGCTCCCTCCAAGAAGTCAAAAAATTCAGGTATGTGATATTTGAATTAGGATACTCTTTTATCATTGTGCCGAAAAGTATGATTTTTGATTAAGGATAGCTGGGGATCATGTCCTGGCTACCTATAGTCAGTATTAGTAGAGGCTTCATAGACATTCAGTTAGAGTTGATGTATTTAATTTTAGTTTTGTTTTGTATAACCAGAGAGTAAATGTTTTAAACAAATTTTGTATTGAACATGTTCAATTAAAGACATCTCTTCTACTTATTATTTCTTGTTTTACATATTTTATTCAGTTACTCATGAGTTATGCGAGTACTATGCATTAGATTAGGATCACTTATGGTTCTAATAAATGTGTGACGTCCAAAGGTAGTCTCAGGGTATTACAAACGTAGTATTAAGCACAGTTCAAGTGTCCTAGGGAGTCTAGGAAGCCGTGTATAGTAGAGTCTTACAGAATGGTACGGTGATGCCTTTCATTTTCTTCAAGAGGCTATTAGGCATTTAGGAAATATTTCTCTTCTCTCATGCTCTAGCTCGTGCAGTAAAGCTATTCTCTCAGAAATTTCTATTAATTCATATGTTACTCCATAATCCCCCAACTATTACTTATCTTTGAGTTAATTTTAGAAGTAATTTTCAATTCCTCACGATATGGTTCACTTAGATTAACTATTACTAACTTTAAAAATTGCACAAAGGGTTTGAGAGGAGCCTATTAGTGTGTTATAAGTCCCTCCATTCAAAAGAGTTTGTCCTCATCCATGTGAATCATGTGATTATGACAGAATATGTCATATAATCAGATTTCTCTTTAGCCTTTCACTATAGATAGCGCTCATGAAGGGAGAGAGTATGTACCTAGATTATTGAATACAATTTTTATTAAGGGATAGTGTAACTTAGGATGTTAAGATTCATAAGTAGTAGAACATCCTTAGAGTTGGATGTTTGGATTTAGAAGTGTAGTAACAAAAAAAAGGCGGGGTTAACATTTGGTTGAGGGTAAATTGATAGATCTATGTTTGCTATTTAGTAGGATTAAGATGATATACACTTGTGTGTTAACTAAAGGGTAGTGAATGTGGTGCAGGTTTCATGGTAGAAGGTAGAGAAGAAGTTATTAGTCAAGGTGAATTGTGATATGCTTAAAGTAGGAAAAGAGTTCTTGATGGTATTCCATTATGTTACAGAAGTATAGGTTATTAACAAATGTATTATTTTGTTTAGGATTGTTTATATAGGTTCTCCTTGTGGTATTGAAAGAGAGATTGGTTGAGGCTTGTAGGGTTAGGAGTATAATTTAGATATAAGGATGGATAAGTAGTGATGATTTACAGAAGGAGGATGTGCTAATGGATTATAGTAAGATAGACCATAAGATTATGATCAAATATTACTATTATGAGGTTCTAGTGGACTAGTGTTTCTTGATGTCTTTCCAAGAAAGAATGGTGTGTAAGGTTGTGGTTAATCATGTCTAGTACTAGAATCTAAGCTTGAACAGTGAATGATTATCAAGGTGGAAATAATGATTGTCTGGGATAGTGATGCTAGTTATATAGATGTGATCTAGTAGGCTTGAAACAATATATGAAAGAGTTTAAGTTCATTTATTCGCAATTAAGTATAATGGTGTAGATATGATGTAGAGGTGTACCCAAGGTGATATGGGGATGCATTATTTTCTAAGTTTTTAAAGTGTCGTGTGTGCTTAGATAGTACCCATGAGTTAATAAGTGTGAAGAAGGCTAGTGATAAAGTATATAGTCTTCTTGATAGCTAAGTTGGGAGTTATAAGTTAAGGATGTTAAGTATTTAGTATAATTCTTATTTTCATGGTTTAGGAAAAATATAAGTTTAGAGGTGTGATATTAGTAAGCTATGAAGAAAGGGATAGATTATGTGTTTAGATAGACAAGTACATTGGTGGAGGAGGGCGCAAGTATATAGTGATGATTATAAAAAATAGAGAAAGTTAAGGATGGTATATATGAAAAGATTATCCAAAAATGAAGTTAGTATGTTCTAAATATAGTTTATTCTAATGAGTTGAGCATTTATGTGTAGACTACTAGAGTAAAAAATTATGGCTCAGTCTTAAGGATATGGAATAGACCCATAATCTTAGAATGTTGGCTTTAATCTAAGTGGTAGATGATAGGGTGAAGAACCAAATCAAGGTTTGAGAATTAGATTGTGATGTATGTCAATAAGAGATGTGATGAGATAGTGATCCATTCTTTCTCCAGCGTATTCTTTTCCTTGGATTTCAATCATTAGTGTACCTTATCTATGTCTTGTATGATAGAGCCATGCCTGTGATCAATGTTTCTATACTTCATGCATATTCATGTTCATTCTTAGATCCGAGTAAAAGAAGTAATAACTTCACTTTGTGATCTTAGTTATCCCCCACGAATTTATGAGTTCCAGTCTTATGTTAAATATCTTTTTATAAGTATGAACTCATGTTTTAGAATATGCTCAGTTCCCAGAAATTATGGTAAACCCTTAATGACCAGTGAAATTTGCATTATAGAAAGTATGTCCTCAGTTTAGGTATATTTAATGAATCCATACCTTTGATGCTCTATTCCTCAGGCCTCAGTTAAGTGTCAATGTTATGCATAGTATTCTTTCATACTTCAGGTCCTCATGTTCTAACCTTTCAGTGAGCTCTCCGTATGTTATGATAACAGTGATAAAAATGGATGATCAATGGTTTAGATGAGAGAGAGTAGATGATCGTCATTAAGGAAGATTATTATATGCTTACTTTATCTAAGGCTATAAGTGTGAAGGAAAATTAAGGCACACATTAGGTATATGTCATAGTTAGTTGAGAATTTTAGGAGTGTCTTCTTGGGGATAGTGCATGAATATTGTTATTGATATAGGTATTAGAGAATAGGGAAAAATTCCTAAGTGGGATGGTTGCCTAGAAGTTCATATATTGCTATAATGATAGGCTTGAATGGTATGTTGGTATATAAGTGGATGAATGCATTGTACACTAGCAAATTACTAATAAGAGCTTGGAGTTATTTGTTAAAGTAGGAAGGAGTGTTATTATTGGGATGAGAGATCTAAAAAGACATAAAATATTGAATCCCATGGTTTAGACTAGTATTATGGTGTTATGTGTAGTATCTCATAACATCGAGTTAGGATTGAGCATGGTAAGAGTATGTAGTTCAACTTAGACTTAGGTAGGAGGAGTTATCAATACCACGTGAAGGTTATTAGTTGGATCAAATAAAGTGTAGTACTTAAGAGGAAGAGTATAGTTGATAAAAGTGTTTGTGAAGTGTTTCTAAGTTTTAGCGTTAACAGTTGCATTACCTAAGGCATAGTAATTTTATTTTACCTTTTTTTCTATATGCCTATATCCTATGTTATGGAGTTGTAGCCATGTTGAGATTCCTTATTCAAATCCAATGCTTAGATAATGCCCAAAACTCTTTATCTCGATTGTTATTAGAAGTTATGATAATGAAAATTTGAGGAAACTCATATTCCATTATTTGTAACTCTTAGAGATTTTATCGCATTAGCTATCACTTCGCAGTTCTATATGATGATCGAGTCATGAATGTTTTAATTGAGTTCTAAAATCTCAGCATGAATCAACTCTTTATAGTCAATCAAGTCAGTTTAGAAATCATTTTCATGATTGAATTTTTATTGTTTCTGCATAGCTATATACCTTATTAGAAGACATGCCACACCTATGTTATTCCATATGATTCCTAGGTATGTGTTCATATTTCATTTGTATCAGCTTATTTAGTACCCTATCAAGAGGTGATTCCAGTTACGAGTCATGATAAATTTTAGAAATTCAGTTTCAAGATAGTAACTACATCTTTTTGTACGAATCCCATCCTTCATTCGAGGACGAATGATCCCAAAGAGGAGATATTTTAACACCCCAAAAGCTCCTTGGAAAGTTTCTAACTATTTTGCATATGTTTAAATGCCCCAAAGCGATTATTTTAAATCTTTGATAGGTTTGATGACCATTCACCTTGATTATGAAGTGTTTTCAATGTGATTATGGTCATAGGAAGTACTTGGAACAAAGTGGAGTTATGAACATTTGTGGTGATTGAGTTTTAATATTGGATTTTACAAGGGTTAACTTTAAATGGGTGTAACTATTAGAATATAACAAGTTAGGTGGATAATTATATATTAAATTAAATCTCTTTGAGTCTGCTTTCTAATGCAACTAACCGCTCATAAATCTAAGTTTGGAGTAATAGTTATAGGTATTTTATGAGACACTCTGTGATATCCCTATGCCACAAAGGGGCCCACGATTGGCTATTTCCTGAGATTCGTGATTGGGTTTTCCTTACGAACCCTGAGATTTACAATTGGGGTCGAGCCTCAAAGCCCTTCCCGTGAGTTATAATTTTCCACTTTAGTATATTTATGGGTATAAGGGTATTTTCACACCCCTAAGTCATTCTCAATCCCTTATTTATGTGTGTAGGGTCCTAAAATGACTTTAATCATCAAATAGGCATTATTTGCTCCCTTCTTAGTCAGTTACCAAACACATTCTTCTCTCTACTCTCAAGAGATAAAATGATAGGGTTTCTTCCAAGAATTCACCTCCCAAGGTTCCAAATTCAATCTCCCTCCAAAAAGTCAAGAAATTTAGGTATATGGGCTTTGAACAAGGATACTCTTTCATCCTTGTGCCCAAAAGTGTAGGTTTATTTAATTTTGAAGAAAGTGATTTACTAGGGTTGATACCCATTTTACTATGTTTTGAAATATTGATGCCAAATCATAAATAGAACATTATTTTGCATATATTTAAATGTTTACATAAGTTTTGAATCCATCAAAGTGACCTTGATTGTTGAGTTTGATGATTTCATGAGATGAATTTCATTATTTTGACAAGAAGATTGATAAGTTGATAAAAGATTTCAATTTGAGCATTGAGTTTGATATTTTAATACGAAGTTTCTATGATGTAATAAATTATTTCATGTTTAAGCAAAAGTTATTGAGTTTAGAAGTTTAAGCATATAAGCTCAAGTTACAAGTATTATAGCATGATTAAAGTTTTGTTCTGATCTTATGATCTAAGATAAGACATGAAATCCACAAGTTTCCTCATGAATATGATTTAAGTAGGAGAAACATAGTTCATTTTTAGTATATAAAACCCTTATGCTATTTTATGTTGGATTTCATAAGTATGAGCATATAAGTATACATTTTGGGAGTAGTATATAGCATCGAGAGGGGAATGTGGGTTTAGCGTATTCTATTCTCCATAAATAACATGCCACCGTAGGTTTATGTTTAGGGGCCTTGCCAGAAAGTGTCCCCTTCTTTACCCAATATGGACTAAGTTTAGTAATCACTAAGTTAAGGTTCTATTCCGATGGAAAAGATAGAATAAATCTCCTCAACGTGGATAAGATGTTGGACTCCATGATAGCTCACATGGTTTATGGTGGTTATAATAATCTCCCATAAAATAAAAAATTGTAGAAACTAAGTGTAATGACTTGCACCCTAAAGTTATTGTTGCGTAGTCACCAATCTTAAAGACGAATTGATTGGTATTAAGGTGTATGGAGTCAAAGTTAAACTCTCGCACCATAAGACGATTGTTTCACATTGCTATCTACTTTGATTCTACAAAAAAAAGACAGCACAAAGAAAAGACAAATAGAAGAGAGATTGTTACCTGGCAGAACGTTTCAAACTTGAAAGTCATATATAACCAATTTGGATTGAGACAATATATTTTGATAAGAATGAAACCCTCAAAATATGGTTTGCAACAACCAAAATACCCTTTGATAGTGATGTTTCCGCATCAAGATATAAATTTTTTGTGAAGCAACACAAATATGAAATTCTCTGTCGAATAGAATCTAGAATCAATTTCCAAAAATTGTCTAGAATGATTTCGAAGATCATAAATTTCAAATCTTGGGTATGTTATAAATGCATGTTTCTGGTATCTATATAATCAAGAAAATCATGATTTCGATACCCTCACATTGAGATATAATCTTTTTGGTGTCATCGCGTAAATTTGAAACTGCTGGCGCATCAAAATAAAATATTAATTTTGGGATAACATCTGAAAATATCTCAAAGGTATTAAATTATAAATTTTGAATATGCTATAGATCATTGTGTCTATTCACAAAAATCAATCGTCTCATGGTTTGTCAAACCTGCTTCAAGATATGAAAGTTTTAGTAAGGGCGCGCAGATCTAAAATTTTCAGAATGATAAAATTCAAGGTTAAATTCAAAAAAGTTTTTAAAATTATATTGAAGGATTTTCAATTTTAATTTTGGATATGCTGTAGATATTGAAGTCTAGTTTCTAGAATATTAAATCTTTTGTGATTTTGATATTCGTACAATAATATATGAATTTTCTACCACTAACATGCTATGCTGAAAAAAAGTAATGAAAAATGAAAGAAACGTAGAAGAGAACAAAATTACCTCAGTATTATTTATTCATGGCTTGAAAACCCCAAAACTGATATTGAAAAAGTGGGAACCTACATCTTTTTTTAGAGTAGTAGGGTGGCTATTTCATCTCCAATAGCCTTTTGAAAGTAAATATGATGGCCTTTACAGAGACAGACATCCATCCTCCACCGGATGAACTAGCTATGAAAATAAATATGATGGCCTTTATAGCAACAGACATCTCCATCCTCCATCGAATAAACTATGAAAGTAAATATAAATGGTTTTACAACAATAGATATTCATTCCCAAAGATGTACTTTTAAAATAAATATGATGACTCTCACGGTCTCTTTTTAGCTTTCACTGGATTTGACTGATGAAATCAATATCCATTATTTGGGAGTCTCCTATGACATTATTTCATTTGCATCTTGCTTGTATATTTCTTCCACTGGAAATGCTCCAGAGATCAATTGATCTAAGTCACTTCTACCTCTTTCCTGAATATACATCAACATGATTCAGAACCACGCAGCAACAACAAAAATATAATATACATGCTAAAATCTTATACGTGAATTCTGAGGGGGCGGTGTATACATAGCCTTATTCTTATTTTATGAAAGTAGAAAGGTTGTTTCCAATAGATCCTTGGTACAAGTGAAACATTCAAATAGATTCTAAACATAATCTATGACTAAAGTATATTGTGGTTTATATAGCAAATAGAGAGAATTTCAAACAAAAACCCTGGATGAGACTAGCATGAGAGGAGGATTTCTAGAAAAAGTTACATTACTTTCATTTTATGTGAGGATGTTTAAATGGGGACGCAAAACTTATGAAATAAAGAAATATCATTTTTTAAACATACCACGATATTTCTGTGATCATTAGGATGTATATATTTAAGGTAAAATACAAAGATTTAGTTAAAGAATTTTCAAATATAAAAAATTGTTGTATTTTTGGAGAAATTAAAAAGTAAAGAGTATTGTCTTACAAGAAATAAAATGAATTGTAAAACTTGTGTGCGTATCGCTTTGATGTGTTTCAATTTATGTATTTTCGAATCGGTTAAAACAAAAAAGAATATGCATCTTCTAATATGTAGTAAGTTTTTCTTTCCAACATTTTTGTTTACACTTAATTAAAAATTAACACTCTTCAGAGGAATGAGATAGTATATTTAACACCAATAGATTGAAGGAGTACTTTTTTATGGTACACCCCTTAATTTAAGACTTCAAGATTTAAAATGACTCGGAGAGTACTATTTTATTTTGCAAACTCAAAACCCTACTTTATAATCTTCAAAATAACCAACGTGCCTTTGTAAATTGAGCACATACTAATCCACAAGAATTGAATGGATTTCTAAATACCAAAATTTTCTTGAAAGAAAAAAAGGAAAATTAAAGAAAAGTAGGCTTACATGGGGTTGGGTCATGAACATGCTTCTAAAATGATCAGATGAAACTTGGGCAGATATACTGTCAATCTTATGCTTCTCCAAAATACAACAAATGAAACTAAAAAGCCCAGGCTTCTTTGGACAACACACACCAATATATGCCTCTTCTCCACAAACATTTATATCACATTTGATGAACTCCATGTTACAAAACCTATTTGAATATTAGTGTTCAAAAGGGGGATGGCACTCACAATGTTGTTAATATTACTACTGGTTGGTGTAATAGCAGCTGAGTTACTAGCAGATCCTTGATCAACAAAAAATTGTCTTCAGCTAGTGCCGACACTTGGTAATTTCTGTGAAGTCATCTTGGAATTATTCTTTGTAGACAACCTAGCTATGCCATGTTGAAGACTTTCTAGCTTTTGATTTTCAAGCTCTTCAACAATATTCTTTAGTGTTTTGATGTAGTTCACTGCTTCATCAACAATCGAGCACTCGTCAGCCTGCATATATTTACCAAAAAAATAAAATAAATTCAGTTTCTATAGACTAGAAGTATTAGAGAATTTTGAGTTTTATTAATATATATAGATAATATTTGGAATGAAATCTACACTATCATGTCATTTTCCCTGGTGCATATATGGTCATTTACCATGTTTTGCAAGTTACAAATCTCAAAGGCAGATGCAGAATAGAAAGTATGAGTTAACAAATGTCGATATATAACATTGATTTCGAGCCATGTATATATTGTCTAAAAAGGATTCATTCGGTATATACAAATTACTCAAAACAGCTAGAATTAGAACCCATAATTTTCAAATCCTTGTGTCGCGTCTTACCAATCTATCCGCTCAAAATTAATTGTATAGGCTATTAAGTGATCTTAAAAATATAAATTTTCTTTACTTACACAAGTAGATTTAACTATATATCCATAAAAGCGTGATTGGTAGTAACTAATATAAAAAACAAATAAGTTATCGCTAATAACAAGTTAAAATAAGCAACTAGTATATATAAAGTTTCTTCATATGGTTAATGTGAATTTATATAAAAATTAACACATAAAAGAAGATCTCATTAAAATTCGGATTAAGAAAGTGTAGATAAATTTTGAATGGAAATTAGAATATGTTGAAGACTTCACTTTATTATACTAGAAGGCTCATTTAGTTGAGAAGAGAAAAAAAAATCAAAAAACATATGTGTGGAATTTTATATAGCTATGTGCAAAAAAATGGGAAGTTTGATATTGTCTTTTCTTTCTTTTCTTGGTAAACAAAGTGCATCTTATCATATTCTATTTTGGAATTAACATGTAGATACAAATTAATAGTAAGGAGAATGTGTATATCACCAAGTGAATGTATTCCGATGGTGATGAGGGTTTATCAAAAATAGGCTCTGTAGCCCACAAAGATAGAGACAAAATTTGTGTACATCTTACTTTCCTTATCCCCATTTGTTGTATTAACAATAAACCAACTCATTTGTTGTAGTAACAATAAACCATATTTATTCTTTGGAATTGGATCTACACCATAAGAAGAAAATCAAAATACATGATTCTATGTGAAAATGTAACTTGATTTTCTTCCTCGATTAAGAAATGTTGGAACAATGAAACTATAACAAATGGGAAGAGTGACATAAACAATTGCAAAAGGAACCAAATAAATTAAAAAAAGTAAATTTTTAATCACTTCACTAGTTTCTATTTGATTGAAAGGTTTTCTTCATGTTGATTTTTTAAAATAATTCTTGAAAAATTGATTAGGATTATTAATTAAGGTCGTTAAAGACAATAAAAAGAAAAGTAAAAAAAGAATTTTAAATAATCATGAATTCTATATAGTTTCCTTGTTCGTTAGAATATTGGATATAAAAAATGGTATGTCGACAAAGGATGTTTTTTTTTTTACCTTAGGTTGAAGTTAAGGAAACAAAGCATGAAGATTCTCAAACATGTTTCGCATCCTCTTCCTCCTTTTTATCCCTGTCAATATGTATATCGAATGACATGAATTTTTTCCTCCGCATGCACCAGACTTTGGTTTGCCACTCCCATTGCCATCCTTCTTTCAATTTGGTAAAATTCTTTTTTTGCAAATGGTATTTACTTCAACCACTTCCTTAACAGTTGTTAGCGGCTAACAAGTGTCAGATCTATTTAGATCTGGCAGCTTGTTACCCGCAAACTTCTCTCCACTCTCAACTAGCTGTTTATTAGTCGAGTTCAGAAATGACCACACTTCTTCCCATATCAAACCATTATTTTCTCTGCTTTCATTCATATTTTTGTTATTTGATTTGTAGTATACCCTAATTTTTGTCTTTATAAAGAATTGTTTTCTTGGAGAGGGGATGTGTAAAAATAGAGAAATAAGGGGATTTAATAAGATATAAACATTAAATATGAAAGAAAAATAAAGAGAACGATAGAAAAAAGAGATATAAAAGGATGATTCACTTGTAATGAAAAAATAAATAATATAAAATCATAAGCCAAAATGTCGTCACTGGCTTCAAAACATAAAAATAGTAGCTAAAACACTTTTGTTTCGGATTGTGTTGTCACTATTGTGTCTCAATTCACACTTTATTTAAATTAATTAATTAATTTATTATTCTAATAACTAATACTAGACTACAAAAACTTAATTAAGATATCCTTATCTTTTATACAAATGGACTAAGTTCCTTTTTTCTAATTAATATTTTAAAAAACTTTTGGAGTTCTATGCAATAGGAGTAGGGCATTCAACCAGAGATGAGCATGCCATTTAACTCTTAGACAGGTGGCTATTCAGAGAGGACTATTCAGGTATTAAAGGACATGCTTCAAGTGTGCGTTATAGATTTTGGTGGCTATTGGAACCAATTCTTTTCATTAGCGGAGTTTTCCAACAACAATAATAACCATTCGAATATTCAGATAGTGCCATTGAATGATTTGTATAGGAAAAGGTGTAGATCTCCCATGGGTCTGATTTCTTCGAGCTTAGACCATGAAGTACTAATTTGTTGAGAGACTAGACATATCAAGTAAGAATAATCTAGGTAAGGCTTGTGGCATCCCAAAGTAGACAAAAGAGCTACGCCGACCAGTGGATCCATGATATGGAGTTCATGTAGAGTAAGAGAGTTTTGTTGAAAGTTCCATCCATGAAGGGTATGATGAGATTCATAAAAAAAAAAGCTTAGACTGAGGTTCATTTTGCCTTTTGAGATTCTTGAGAGAGTTTCTAAGGTGTCTTATAGATTGGCCTTGCCTTCGAGCTTTTTAGTTGTTCATATGGTGTTGTAGGTTTTAATGTTGAAGCAATATTGTTATGATGTTTCTCATGTGATCCAATGAAATTTGATTGTTTTAGATCATAATTTGACCTCTGAGAAGGAGCATATATCTATTTTGGATAGGCAAACTAGAAAAGTGAGGTCCAACAATATTAACTCAGTAAAGAAAGTTCAGTGGAGACATTGCTCGATTGACTCATGACACTACTTTTACTCGGTAGAGCCACTTTGTACTCATGAAACTACTTTTTAGAATTTTTATATTTCCATATATTGAGTTGATGTTGAATGTTGGTTCGACTTTATTTTAAAATCTTGAGTTTTATTTTATTATTTGATCCTCAAATTTGACTTTATTCTATTCATGATTCAGGCTTATCTACCAAGATCGAATAGGAGTAGGTGTCATCATGGTCTTGGATTTATAGGTCGTGACTGACAAGAAATTAAAGTACATATATGTACATGATGCTTGATTTTCCTAATTATGTAACCCAAATAAGGATTTTTAGCTTTTGCTATATTTTGACTATTTTGCTCTTCCTCTATCATTTATGAGTTATGGGGATGGTTGACATGGTCCACCAAGCTTCGGAAGTGATTTTTCTGAATTTGTGATTTTAAGTAGCCTTTAAAATAGTATAATTGACATTAGTCAATATTTTGTGATATGAGTGTCACATGAGAGTTTGTCAGTTCAGTCAGATCTAAAACATCAATTTTTGATTTGTAGCTTGGTTGGTTCGGATTCTGAGGTTTTCAGTTAGATTGTGATTCTTTAGACGAGAAGTTGATTTTAAGTTGCCTAGAGTTGATTTTGGGGATAATTTATTGATAATGAACTCTGTTGAAAATTCTGACTGCACCATTGAGTCTATAATATTAATTTTGAGTTACTAGCATATTTGATTTATGTTCGGGAGGTTTCGGATGAGCTTTTGAATATTTTGGGTGCTTTGTTCCTATTTATGTAAAATCTATCAACACAAAGGTTCATTATTAGTTTTAAAGATTGAAAAATTCTTTCAAAACTTCTAAAATGTTATGCATGAATTATAGGATCGATATGAAAAGTTTGGAGTTATTTTGATAAGTTGAGATGGTGTTTTTATTGCAGAACATGAAATAATTCTTAAACCGTAATGCCACAGGTATTTGGTCCTTGAAGTTTTCTAAAATTTTATCCTCACTGTCCTGATTACGATTCTCCTGATGATTCGTAGGGATTCTTGATGAGTCATTGAACTTAAATCCTAACCAAATCAGTAAGTGTGTAGCTGAGTTCTGCTCTGAGTACGAGTGGCTCACTAAGAGCCATAAGGACTTGTTGTGAGTCATTAAGAGCAAATTGTAGGGTGTCTAGTAAATACCCTAAATGGTTTCTGGGTTGACTACTTCTTGGACCCCAGAGTCGTAGTGTCAGGAACCGAAACAGGGCCTGGATGTGATGGGTATCTCAAGTCCACTGGAGACCGAAGATCACTCCCTTGCACCTAACCAACCAACACCACATCCCCAATGTCGGATGAATTTCAAATATATAACAAGATGCTATAAGGATAAGCTTATATATATTTAAACCATGTCTATAATACGTCAATCGAAAATCGGTCAAATAACCTACCAATAACACTCTGGCCCATAGTAATCCAACAAAGCCTTCCAAACAAAGGACCAAAACAGAATACCAATAAAGTATCGGGACAGGTCCCCGACTATAACCAAAACAAGTCTAAACAATCTAAGACATAAAAGACTAAAACATGAAATGTTGACTTTCGATGTATGAAAGCTTACCACTTCAATGTCTACTCACGAACTGACCTCAAATCTGAATTACTGTGTAGAAAAAATAGAAGTATGGCCAATTCCTGCATCGAGATACAACGTCTGAAGATAGTTAGCGGGGTAAACGCTGGCATGTAACTGAGGGATAAGGATTACATAAGGATAAGGTTAAAAGTTAAAAATCATTGAAAACCAATGCACATAATCAAATGCATATACATATATAATACATGTCGAGATAGGGAGTAAGGCTTAATATGCACTTTAAAACTTTAGCCTGGATTATGTTGCTCAACCATCATACAATAGTACCCATGGGCTATATGGGCCGAACTCTCACCCTCTGGTCAGGCCCCAATACATATAGCCATACGAACAGAAGAAAGATCATATATATATATATATATGGGGGAATTGAACCCTCCAATCATATACCAAGGTGACTTAGGCACCCGATCATGAAATGTAATATAGGGGCCCCGAACCCTCCAATCATATTGATAGAAATAACGTGGACTCGAACCACCTGGTCACAAGCAAGGGGACTCGAACCCTCAAGCCATAACGACCCCCACACCAGCTAGCACAGTTCCCAATATCGGTCACTCGGACCTTTACTTTCATGATTTATCTACACAACCCTCTTTTAAAGTCCAACTAAAACATTTATCATGCATTCCCATTCATTGAACCATGTTACACCTTAAGGAATACATTGTCGGTATCATCATACCAACTACACTTGCAAGGTAATAACAACATGCCCAAATAATTATATTACTTGGAGAAATTCACAACCCCCTTGGTTCAATTATGGAATGATTTGTGAAAACATGAATCCATAAGGTTCAATTCAACATCAAAATGCAATAGTTTAAGATTAGTTCAATTCCCACATTTCGCATAACTAAAAACCATTTTCACAATACGAGGTTGTGGTCATAACCACTTCAAAAATCATAAGTTTGGGAAAAAATTACAATTCCCTAGCTCATTCACCATACCTATGCATCGACAAGTTCAAAACCATTATTAAAGCATCAATACTCAACAATAAACCATGGGAAAACATTGTTCACCAATAAACATTCAAGACCCCCAACCCTTGTTTCAAAACCAACATCAATATCTCATGAACAACACTTTAAATCACATGCTTTTACAAATTAACAATGAGGGAAGAGTAACATTGCTGAAATACCCAAGATTATGGTGAGAATTTTCCCTTGGAAGCTCTAGTTGACCCGCTTCTTGGAAACCCTAAGTATAGTTTCTTGAGAGAGTTTTTGAGAGAGGAGAGTGTTTGATTTAATGAGTTATGGATGAAAATAAAGTCTCAATAGGGTTTATAGGTAGTGGGTTATGTTGAGGGAAAGAAGGAAATGTCCAAAATACCTTTAGTAAAAAGACTAAAAAATACCACCCAATAACTACGACTTGGACCATCCAGTCGTAGACAAACCAGACCTCCCTTAGGCTATTCACTATAAAATCTACGACTGGTACCCTATTTCTTGTAATGACACACTACGACTCGCAGGGTCAAGTCATAGTCTCAATAGTATCAATAGAGGCACTACACTAGACAACTTACGAAATACCCTCCTTATGACTCGTTAGGAGTCTATACTACTTGTTAAGTCTAGTCATTATCAAGAAAGTAATTTAGGTAAATCCTTTTGGGATCATAATGACTATGTCCTATGATTCGTAAAGGCACATTACGACTTGTCAGGTGAGTCGTTGCCAGGAAAAAAGCTCAGAACTTAGAAAATTTTCAAGGACCAAAAATCTAGGGCGTTACATACTCCCACCTTTGGATTATTCATCCTCTAATGATAGGACAAGGCATTTATTAGCATGATTAGACTCCAAATGCAACCACTCTTACCTTTAACAAAGACAGAAA
Source organism: Capsicum annuum (assembly GCF_002878395.1). Taxonomy (NCBI): domain Eukaryota; kingdom Viridiplantae; phylum Streptophyta; class Magnoliopsida; order Solanales; family Solanaceae; genus Capsicum; species Capsicum annuum. The sequence continues at coordinate 4,634,820 of NC_061112.1, forward strand.
ACCAAGATACCAAGGAATTTACAATTTCCTATAACAAATTAAGAAATAAAATATTTAGAAATACACATACCTTAAGCACGATTATCAGGAGCGGGGAATAAGAACGACTATTTGGATTTTTATTTCCTCTATAGCTTCCCACATAGGTCCTTCCTCCTAGAAAATACATCTAATAACCCTTAAATATGACCACACTCTCCACTAAGGTATTAATTATGAATACAACACTCCACCATTTCAACCTCCTAACACCCCCATGAAATACATAACTACGTGACCTGAGCATTTGCTGCATCTCCTTCCCATGTTAAAGACTAACTCGAAGTTAAAGGTGCTAGTGTAAGTCATGGGTCCCTATACTTTACATCACTCCAATAGTACTACTCGATATTATCACAACAATCTAGTAACCTCAGGTCTTAATCAAGGAGTACTAACCACATAACACAATGGTTTGTGTATCTATCAATCACAATATTCTAGCCTGCCTTTCTACCCCCTTTTTGTAGATCTACCACTCAAAACTAGAAACTTCAATTACTATCATGATGGATTTCACCACATCTCTTCTTCTTAGATATTTCACATAACAAAGGCTCATCTTACTCTTCTATCTTTATCTATAATTTTAGCCTGACTAGTCACCCTAAAAATTTTACAATAAAGAATATCTACTCCCTCATCCAAAATATTACAACACTTCTATAGTCACTACCATCCTAACATAAGAAGGGTCACTAAGGAACTAGAGTACAAGAATCAAGAATGAGGGGGTTACTAATTATGACTCCTAATTGTGGTACTACTTAAGGTGAGACCCTCGAAATAAGACACGTACAGTAGGCATGGATTACTTAGAAGCAACCATCTAGGTTACAAATGGAGGGTCATTCTAACATAAACATACCATAGCACAAGTTCTTAGGATGGACACCGGGAGAAACACGACTGCATATATCATGGGTAATATAACATAAACTGAGATTTATATTCAAGGAACAAGGTAAGGATTTTTGCTTTAAACCATAATTTCTTGGAACTAGGAATAACGTAAGACATGGATGTATGATCATGAGCATTATGACATAGAGCTAGAACACTTGGAAGCTCGAATTTATGAGAACCATTGTTGCATTTGGTTCAGGGGATGGAGTATGGACATACATGGCATGTAGAATGCAGGCCTTACACATAAGCACTATAAGAATGCGTACGACACTAGTAGAGTGCTCTCTTAACCTAAATAGGAGGGAATCACTAGAATAGGAGCAAATTTATGCTGAATCTCCCCTGAAGCCCACCACTAGGAGAAAATTTAAGATTAGCCATCGATCTCTATCTTACTACACCTATAAGAATAACACTCTGATCTAAGGGGTATCACCATGGACATGTACTAGGGGCACCTGACTCTCTTATACTTAAAATCTCATCTATCTAGATACTACCTGGGGTTCATCATATTTTTATAAACTCCATGCCTTAATACATCCAATGACTTAGCCCCTAATTTATTAGTTCCAACCAGGACCTCCGGCCTATATATCAGAACTTTCCTTCTCTATTATTCCCTAATTCATCAACCTCATCTCTTCCGCACACCCCATCAAGCCTACCAATTTACTCCCATAAATCTCGCAGTGCTATACTCGAGCTAACATACTTTTTTTTTACCTAAATCAACATCTAAGGTTCAAACTGGTGTCTATCAACCATCATGCACCACAACAGAGTATCCTGCATAATATATATATGTGTGTGTGTTTATATATATATAGTCCACCCCACAAGGAGGTCACCCTAAATTCCTTATTCACCTATCGATAAATTATACATATTCAGAGAAAACCATCCCCTCTATGCACAAAAAAATGGTATCACCCCATGGAGAAATTCTAGGGCTAACAAAACCTTATCAAGAAGATCTTTCAACTACTCCTTAAGTTATTTTGACTCATCAGGAGCCATTCTATAACAAGTGATAGAGATAGGACGAGTGTTCGAAAAGAGATCAATCCCAAAAATCCATTCTACTATCGATAGGAACACCAGGAAGATCATCAAGGAATACCTCAGAAAATTCACAAACCAGCAGGATAGACTACAAAGAAGAACCTTTAGATCTAGAAACTTTAGCATGCAATAGATGGTAGAGGCACCCTTTTGGAGATCAATTTTTGGGCACTAAGATACGAAATAAACCTTTCCTTAGGAACTAGGGAACTATCTTTCTATTCAATCACCAACTCATTTGGGAAATAGAAATTGACCCTATGGGTCCGATAATGAATGATACCAATCCATCCCTAAAATCACATCAAAGTGTACCATGTACAATTCTATTAGATCCACCAAGTTTTACCTTCCATGGACCGACATAAAACAATCCCTATAGACCTTTCTATCCACAATGGAGTCACCCACCAGGGTGGATACCAAAAAGGGGTCCAAAATATACTTAGAAGTAAAACTAAAATGAATATCCATATAGGGGGTCATATAAGAGAGGGTAGACCCTGGATTAACGAAGAAATATACATAATATGGAAAGAGTTGTATCATAGAAACAATGACATCTACTGATGCCTTAGATTCCTGGTGGTTGGCAAGAGAATAAAGATAATTTCGGCCAGTGCTGGTATCAGAAATAACATCCCTTGGTGGAAAAACTGAAGAGCTAGCAACCAAAATCTTATTTGCTCCAGTAGAAGCATTGACCAAAGTACAATTTCATTGTATATGACTGAGTTGACCACACTTAAAGCATTAATTCTCCCCTTACAACAAACCCCATAATGCCACTGACCATAAAACTGGCAAGGAGGATAGGGAGGGACTAATTGGGCTCAACTAGATTGATACTGGGTACCCTGTTCCCTCGGACCAACTCCTTTTTAAAAATAACATTCACTGGATGGCTTTAGGTAAGGGGATCTAGTCGATTGGTATGAACCAGAAATTTTCCATACTCCCTTCCTTATTTCACTATCTCCCATGCCTATCGCTATTATGATAACCCCCACCCTGCTCTCAATATCTAAACTTTTTGTCTGCCTCTCCCATATCTTAGCCCAATTCCTTCTCCCACTAACAAGACTAGACTAGCATGACAGAGAGACTACTATCTGGGTTAACAAAAGAATAGAATGGACAAACTCAACATTGGACACTTTCCCCTGAGGTGTCTGAGGAGGACTAGGGGGAATCAGTGAAACTCCACTAGGGTAACCAGAAGTAGCGACCCTTGATCGAGTCTATACCCCAGGGGTAGGATGAGTTCTATCTAAATTTTTCTTAGATGAGACAAAAGAGTATCCATGAGTACCAGATTTTCTGGGAGGCATTATCTAAAAAAAACATACAGAAATTAGAGGAGATTCCATAACCTTAGACTCTATAGCCCAAATAATAGGTCACAAGAAAGGAAAATATTCCTAAATGCGTCAAAGCCTCTCTCTTATAAGTATGGTGCAATACATAACTATAAAAGAGACTCTACTCGATATGGATTTATTGGACACCTAATGACACCAAACCTCAATTCTGATACCATCTGTCACACCCCAAACTAGGGCCTGACCATGACGACTATCTTAATTCCCCTCAGGGCCAGAGATTACACCCTTGTACCTAACCAACACACACCATATTCCTAATATCGGATGAATTCCAAATATATAACAAGAAAATATAAGGATAAGCTTATTGATATTTAAACCATGTCTATAATCCATCAATTAAAAATTGGCCAAATAACCTACCGATAATACTTAAGCCCACAATAATCCAATAAAGCTATCTAAACAAAGAACTGAAATTAAAGACTAATAAAGTGTTGGGACATGCCCCACCCTATATCCAAAACAAGTCTAAATAATTTGAGACATAAGAGACTAAAACATTAAATGTAGACTTCCAATGTGTGGAAGCTCACCACTTCAATGTCAACTCATGAACTGACCTCAAATCCGAATCACTGTGAAAGAGAAGTAGAAGTTATCCAATTCCAGCATCGCGTGGGGATACAACGTCCAAAGACGGTTAGTAGGGTGAACGCTAGCATGTAACTCAGGTATAAGGATCACATAATGACATGGTTAATAGTTCAAAATCATTCATAACTAATGCACATAATCAAATGCACATACATATATATATATTACATGTCGGGATAGGGAATAAGGCTTAATATGTACTTTAAAACTTTAGCCTGGATTGTCTAGGTCAAAGTCATATAATAGTGCCCATGGGCTAATGTGCCCTATCTCTTACCCTCTGGTTGGGCCTCAATACGTGTAGCCATACAAACAGAAGAAAAATCATATATATATACATGGGGGACTCGAACACTCCAATCAAATACCAAGGAAACTTAGGTACCCAATCATGAAATATAATATGAGGGCCTCGAATCCTCCAATCATATTAATAGAAATAAGGTGGACTTGAACTATCTGGTCATAAACAAGGGGACTCAAGACCTCAATCTAAACGACCCCCACACCAGCTAGCATGGTTCCCAGTATCGGTCACTCAAACCTCCACCTTCATGATTCAGATACCTCTTTTAAATCCCAATTACAATACTTATCAAATATTCCCTGTAATACCCCATACTTTTTCCTATCTTGAAATTGTCCCAAGAATGTTAGAAGCTTTCTTTGAAAGATGAATCCACTTTTGTACACGTGGTATTTTTAATATTTTTTCTTTTTTTCACATGGAAAATTGAATAAGATTTTCATCGATACCAATTTCATCAAAATCTGACATTAGAAGAGAAAGTTATGGCTGAAATACAGAAGGCATTAAAATTGCCCCGGTGCGACGGTGAAGCCAACGGACCATCGGACTAGTGATGGACCGTCACCTATGAACATTATAGCAAGGTAGTGTGACTACCTTCTACCCTGGATCGATGGCCCAGGATGACGGACCGTCGCTCAGGCCGTCGCCAAGGAAACAGTGAGGCCCTATTCTGCCTAGAAGAGACAATCAGGACCGACGAACCATCGACCTAGTGATGGACTATCGGAATCCACCATCACACTAAGGTAGTAAGTTCAAGTTTTGGTCCCGTTGCGACGGTCAGTCTGACAGACCATCGATCCAGCGATGGACCATCGCACCCACCGTCGAATGTTCCATTCAGTTATTTTAAAGCCATTTTAAAAGGGGATTTTTGGTCTTTTACCACCCATTTATATACCTAGTTATATCCAACCAAAGCTCAGAAATTCATTATGCATCTACAAAAACAAAATCAGGGTTTTCTCTCTAAGATTAATCCCCAAAAACAAAATCCAAATCTTCTTCAAGAACTAAGAGATTCAAATTCTTCAAGTTTAAGAACTTTAAGAAACTCAACCCAGGTATGCATAGTGTTCATTCATGGACTCTTTTTGACCATGAATCCCAAGAATCTCTTTTCAAAGTTCAATTGTATGGATTTCCTTATGAATTTTATGTTGGGTGATAAATTTTATGTGGAATTGATTAGTATAAAGGTAGATTCATGTGGACCTATGATTAAACCCTTGGATGATGAAGTAAGAGTTGAATCATGATGTTTATTTGTTATATAATGTTTTCTACATATACTATGCCGACCATGTGTTTAATTAAATGCCTATATAAAGAAAATAAATGCCTAACTAGTATGATCTTATGAAATCTCCATTTATGTACAAGCTTATGCATATCACATGTTTCATGAATTGCCTCAATAAATAAATTATGGATTGCGATATTGGTCATATATTTAAGACAGTCATACTTTTTCAGTTTCTTTCCATTGAGTCCTAGGGATACTTATACCCGACAATTTAGCTGTATGCCTAGAGCTAGTGTCATATTTTCACGATATCTTTATTCAGTCATGTGACTCAGGAAAGCTCAATAATTCAGTAACCTCAGTAATCTCACGAACTCAGTTAGTTGTCAGATATCAGTAGTATTCCATTAGTTAACGAAATTTAGTAAACTCAGTCCATGTTTAGATCAGTTAATCATGTTCAATGTCTAGTTAGATAGGAGTAGAATTAGCATCGAATGAACCCAAGGATGGGAACAAACCTTCCAGCAGAGGGTGTGATTCTTAGAAGCAATCATTGTGTTCCAAAACTATGTATCCAGCATAGGTCGAGACATCATACCTTCTAGTTGAGGGTAGATGAGGTAGCTTAACCTGCTAGTTGAGGGTTCCCACCATTCTCATTAGAGTAACTTGCTAGTCGAGGGTCACTCATATGTTGTCCTTACTAGTGGCGTAGTATTGACACCCTTCCAATCAGGGAACAAATTGAACCCCAATTCAGCTATAATGCTTCATTTGGGGCATGTTAGTTAGATAAATACTTCCTATAGTTTCATGTTATAGAATTTAGATTGTCAAATACAGTCAATCAATCTCAGTAATAGAACTCAGATAGTTCTATAGAATTTGGACTGTCAGATACAGTCAACTCAGATACAGTACGAAACTCAGCTAGTTCCATCAGATTCAGGACTGTCAGATATAGTCACTCATATTATCAGTTATCAGAACTCAATCATTAGGCATGTTAGCTATCAGTAAACTCATGTTATCACAATTTTAGATACATAGTTACTATGTATACATGTATGTATTCTTACGTTCATATTATTCAGTTAGCCAGTATTGTTCATGCATATGAACCCCATACATTCATCCTACCTCACATGCATACCGGTACATTCAAAGTACTGACGTATTTACACTATGGTGTCTTATACCATAGGTTTAGAGACACGAGCTCCATAGCATCAATAGATTCCAGTCTCAGTAGTCAGAGTTAGAATTGAGTCCTTATATTTTGAGGACATGATCATTACTTTACTATCTCATTAATATATTTATTAGTTGGAGTTTGGAATATAACTACTTATCTCTAAATTTCTAAAGTATGACCATCAAGTGCCTCACATGCCCAACCTCATTCTTGAAATAAACCAAGATATCATTAATGAACACAATCACTAAAAATCAATGTATGGCTGAAATACTTTTTTCACTAAGTCCATAAATACCGTCGAGTAGTTAATCAACCCAACAGATGTAATCAAGAACTCATAATGGCCATACTGAATTCTTAAATTAGTCTTTGTAATATCTGAAGCTATAACTTTAACTAATGGTAACCAGACCACATATTGATCTTAGAAAACACTGAAGCACCTAAAATTTGATCAAATAAATCATTGATACGCAGTATAAGATACTTGTTCTTAATAGTCACTTTGCTAAACTGCCTATAATCAATACACATACACATGGTCTAATCATTTTTCTTCACAAACAATACAAAAAAGTCCTAAGGAGAAACACTTGATCTAATAAACCCTATACTTAGCCAATCCTATAATTGATCCTCCAATTCCTTAAATTTAGATGGAGCTATACTATAAGGAAGAACCAAAATGGACTTGGTTCCTACTAGAAGAATCAAGATTCCTATTTGTAGGAACGCCAAATGAGTCCGTAGAAGCATATATATGAACTCTCCAATAACTCTCACAAAATCCAAAGAAGGTGATGAATAAACACGGGAATCATATGCATAGGCCAAATAAGAAAGACACTCATTTTAATGTGATGAGCACAAAGAAAAGATATACCCCTTTTTCGTGCATGAACTAGGATCACCCTTCCACTCTAACCTCGTCACTCCAAAAATAGATAAGGTCAAGGTCTTGGTATAACAATGTAAAACCACATGATAAGAAGAAAACAAATCTATACCCAATAATATGTCAAAGTCAACCATACCAAGAATGATCAAATCTACCAAAGTCTCGCGCCTTATAAGATTCACTATACATGATTGGTACACCCGATCCCTAATAAGAGATTCTTCTATAAGGGTAGATACATGAATGGGTACGATAGGGAACTCACACATAGAATCAATACCATAAGAAAATATGTATACACATAATAAAATATTGACTAGGGTCAAATAAGACTGAAGCGGGATGATGGAAAACTAGGATGATACCTCTAATCATAACATTGGAGGCCCCTATCTTAGATCTCCCAGAAAAAGCATAGCATTGCCTGCATATGCTACCATAGTAAACAATACTTTTTCCTCTACTACAATCTACTTGAGCTCCACCTCTAGTACCCATAGATCTATCTTTACTGCCATGTGTATCCCCCCGATAGCTGACATTGGCATCAGATAAATCTAAAGTTAAGAATCTTGTTAGGAGGACCCATCGTACGCAAAGGATGATCCCTTTCTAAGTAACCAAATTCATCACAAACAAAACATCCTTACTAGAGGAATCAGGATATAAGGGATAAAAAATTAGAACACCCTTCATAACCTGATAAATCAGTAAAGACTATAACGACCTAATTTTTGATGAAATATGTAAAATGTGTGGTTCTATTTGATTTGACCATTTTACCCCTCACCATAGTTGAATTATGGTGTTTTAGGGGTGTGGGGATAATTGGCATGGCTTTTGATGTATTTTTGTGCCATGCATGTGATATTGTGGTCCTTGTTGGCTTTGAGACCCTTATAGTTGACTTTTGTGATGTCTCTCAAACTACACCACTAATTAAAGGATAGAGTGGTCAATGTCAAAATATAATAATCCAAACTAGATTGGGGTCAATCCCACAGGGAATACATCATAAATCCTTCTCGAACATACTGAAATCACCAGGTAGTGCAGGAAAGTAAATAGGGGGATTTGAAGAAACTAGAAAGAAGTAACAAGAATTGGATGCTTTTGTTTGAAAACAATCTAATATGAACACTAGGTATTCATTCCCCTTGGATTCTAACTCCACAGATTTATCATACACTATTGAATTATTCCAATACCTTGTATGCAAAATCTAATAAGTTATGTACCATCATCTATCTTGTGGACTTATTGACGGATTTCATCCTTTACCTTTTGAGTCTTAGGGTGTCTCTTTACTAACACTTATCCTAGATCCCTGTTAACTATCATGTTTTGAGTTTTAAGTTATTATATGAAAGATAATCGTCATATGTAGATGATGCTGATTAGCCTAGATCGATAATTAATCTCCAAGTTATTGTTGAGATCTTTTTTTTTCTACTCTCCACCACTCTTGTAAAGTAAGTGGTGAATAAAGATGCGATCTTAACATTGGACACCGCTAAGAAATGAATAATAACAAAGAAAACCCAATACATACAAGAATCTTTATCTAGAATGAGTTGGAAACTCTCCTACTTCATTAATTTTCTGGGGTTCACAAAACCTTAGCTAAGAAAATTAGCCGCTCGCAGTTATGAGATCAATCATAGAATTCACAAACAAAATTACAAAATCAATCTCACAATAATGAAAGAAAAATCCCAAAGTCTTATATTAAATAACAAACCAAGAACAATAAGATCTCAAAATTACAAGATGATCCACAAATCAAAAGATGTTTTGAATAATGTAAACTGTTTCTCTCAGCTCTCTAGCATATATCTACAAAACAAAGTCTAAAGGGTATTTATACATTAGAAGAAACCCTAGAAATCAAATCCTAAATTAAATTGGAAAATTTGACCAAACATACATAATAAGGACTAAAAATATCATAAGAGTGTATTTAGGTTACATAGAAACCCTAGGAAATGATTTTGAAACTATCCAGGAAAATTGAAGTCGCTGACCACTTACTAAGTTCACCTACAGACCGTAGGTTGTCCTTGTTAGATTCCTGACCTCTAAAAGTTCTGAAAAATCTCTGGAATTCATGGTTCTGCAACCTACTCTAACATCTATGGACCGTAGGTTGCACCTACAGGTTGTAGGTGGCCTTAGTATGTGTCAGGGTTTTCTTTTTCCTGCTCCTGAGCCTCTGGACTTGAAGTTCTGACACCTACTTAGGCACCTACTTAAGTACGTAGAACATACTCCCAGTAAGTTTTTTGGTAAGTATCCCTAAACTTTAGATTTTCATTTTTTTTCTTTTGTCTAGCAACAAAAACCTTGTTTCCTGCAAAGTCGCTCAAAAACACATCAAATCTAACAAAATAACCTTAAATACATTCATATTCTCAAATTTTAAGCATCGTAAGTGCTATGAATCCATAGTATATCAAGACCCTCAACTTAGAACATTGCATGTCTTCAGGAAATAAAAATACAACAAAAGATATGGTGATGCTTAACAAAGAGAAACCTAAGATACCTTTGGTAGGCAATTATGTAATTTAACTCTAAGCACATTACCCTCTCCAAGTTTAATACATTAAGACCAACTCTGTTTATACATGAAGAACAATAATGTGACATATGGGAATCAAGATATAACATTATATTAGCAACAAACAACCATTCATATATACAAGTTACACCACCCAAATAAGTAAGCAACTAGCAATACAACCTATGTGACCTCAAATAAAAGAAGTCTCAATAACTTAAATGAAATCATCCTTGTTAATGTATAAATGATCGAGAGTTACTTGCACTAACAAAGAAGTTCCAATTAATGTGCATCAAATACCATAGGCTTGCCTTTATTTTCTCTACCTTAGCTTTCAGATAGTCTGGTTAGGATCACTATAGGACTTTTCTCGACTTGTAATATAGGCTTAGGGCTAATATGATACATATAGGGATATTTAGAGTGACTAAGCCTCCTTGGATACAATTACCTTGGGGTAAACTCATTAACCAATATTTTTTCCACCCTTATTTCTCCCCTTTTATTCTATTATTTCATATTTAGATTGGGTGTGATTTTTTTTATTATTTCTCCTTCTTTTTTTCTTACCATACCTAACCTTACTTTATTTTTATTTTGTGTCTTTCTTGTTCATACCCACTTTACATTTCACACTCCTATGATAGCCACCCTTAACTTAGGCGATTTAACTGAGTTAAGATGCATAATGTCCAAGGAGGACCACCCTCAACTTGGGCAATTTGACTGTAAAAGGTGAAAATAAGGAAATAGGACATACAGTCTCAAAATTAGGATCAAGGATATTATTTAAGATTTTGAACGTCATTTAGGCTAAAAGTACACTAATATAAAAAAAATGGCATGTGATCCTTTCTTAACCGACTATCCTACAATCTAGGCAAGACTAACCGGGCCATTCTAGATTAAACACACAAGGGGGATAAAGTAGTATCTCACACATACATGACATAGGGTTGCATCACAATCTACTACCTATCTGGTTTATTCATAAGTTAGCTATGATTATCATGTCCCAAATTCTAATGCCATAACAAAATCCCCAATAGTCACACATATATACATCTCACAAATATTTTGAAAACAACTTTTTTTAAAGGATATTATTTTTCTTAAAAATCAACAAAAACATGTCAACTTTCCTAGATACTCATTTTTCTATTAATTAAACACAAAACATCACAAAAAAAAAACACAACATTGGATGCTTTTGATTGTCAAAAATCTAAAATGAACACTAGGCTTGAGTTCCCCTTGGCTTCTAACTCTGAATATTTATTGTGTACTGTCGAACTATTCTAATACCATGAATACAGAATTTGATAAGTTATGTACCATCATCTATCTTGTGGACTCATTAATGAATTTCACCCTTTACCTTTTGAGTCTTGGTGGGTCGCTTTACTAACCCTTATCCTAGATCCCATTTAACTATCATGTTTTGAGTCTTAAGTTATTAGATGAAAGATAATTATCTTACGTAAATGATGATGATTAGCCTAGATCAATAGTTAATATCTAAGTTACTATTGAGATCTTCTTTTCCTACTCTGTACCTCTCTTATAAAGAAAGTAGTGAATAAAGATAGGATCTTAACATTGGCCACCACTAAGAAATGAATAATAATGAAGAAAACATAATACATGCAAGAAGATTTATCTAGAATGACTTGGCAATTCCTCTATTTCATTAATTTTCTAGGGTTACCATAACCCTAGCTAAGAAAATTAACCGCTCACAGTTATGATATTAACTATGGAATTCACAAATAAAATTACAAAATCAATCTCAAAATAATGAAAGAAGAAATCCCAAAGTCTTAAATTGAATAACAAACCTAGAACAATAAGATCTCAAAATTACAAGACAATCCTTAAATCAAAATATGTTTTGAATAATGTAAAATTATCCCCAAAGGGCCTCTCTCAGCTCTCTAGCATATATCTACTAAACAAAGTCTAAAGGGTATTTATACATTACAAGAAACCCTAGAAATCAAATCATAAATAAAATATGAAAACTTGACTAAACGCACATAATAAGGACTAAAAACATCAGAGGAGTGTATGTAGGTTACATGGAAATCGAAGGAAATAATTTCAAAACTATCGATGAAAAATAAAGTCGGTGACTGATGTGGGGTGTATTTGTGCACTCTAGTGTTGTTATTCTAGCCTATTTAGCCTTGTTTTGAGGACGATTCATGTTATTTATGTGTTGAAGATGATATAACTAATAATTTAAGTGTTAATGTATGTAATTATAGTGTTTATAAATGTTTACAAGTAAGTTTGGGTTTAAATTGTTCAATTAGAGTTTAGGTGAGAAAATTAGTTTTACTAGCTTGAGCTACGTGTTGTTCTAGTCTCTCGTGTTGAATTCTACTGTGTCAAATCAGTTCTTATTGATTTATTATGTAATTATGTTTGTAATGTGCAAAGTGTAATGGAGTCAAGTAAAGAGCCAAAGCAACATGTTAAAGATTAGGTGAGCGAGCCTAGTCTTAGCTCCTATTTTTTTCTTGTTGTGAATGTTAAGTTTTCTTGAGATCAAATGATTGTTGGGTGATGTTGTAGGATGCTTGAGGAATTAAATTTGATGATAAATTGATGTGGAACAATCCAGAATTCAAAGAAAAAGAATGTCACAAGACTGGGATAAAAAGAAGAGACGTTGGAACAGTTAGCCAAAAACATGGAAGCGAATTTCAGTAGCACCAAGCGGTATGCCCGCAAAATCTACTCTACACCGGTTCTATGGGTCCCACACAACATTATCTATAGTGGTTCTTCAAGGTACGTGACGCATGGCTTATTTCCCACATGATTTATCCTTTGTTACTTATAAATAGAACACGTTAAACACATTAGAGGATATCTTTGTAACATCTTGTAGCATCTTGGACAAATTGGGAGGCTATTGCACTTCATATTATAGATTTTATTAATCTTAATTTAGCTTTATATTAGATTATATCATGTATTCAACCTGTTGGACCATGATTATGACTACTAGTGGCTAAAAATTCTATTTTCGGGGTTAAAGCAAAAAACATGATAATTATCATTTTGAATTGATTTCATTTTATTTTCTTATCATATTTGGTTGTGTTTTCATTCTTTTTTTAATTATTGTACGGATTGCTCACCCTTAGAAAATATCAGTTGTGAACCTTATGATCTCAGGAGGGGGGATAGGAAGATAGAACATAGGGATGAACAAAGTAGGGTTCTTATTCTTTTATGAAATAAGGAATTTGAAATAGCGTCTAAGATAGGGATATACCTAGAAGCCTTACTTGATTTACGTGTAGGATGATAATATTAAGCACTTAATTAGATTATTACATCCCCACTCAATGATGTAGTTGTAATGTCTAAGTTAGGTAGATGATTAGAGGATGGGAGACCATGATCATACGATTAACCCAACGAATCAACAACCAATATATTTACGAATGAAGTTCAATAACGTAGTATGATTGTTCGAAGTGCTTTAACCCTGGACTTTCTCCTATTGATTGTCTCAATACCTTTATTTTACATATTATTTACTTTACCTTAGTTTACAAATATTAAAAACTTTCTTTTGGTTATGCTTGCATCAAATAATCTAAATTGTGAACTAGAATTAAATAGTCAATAGAACAAGTCCCTGTGGGATTAATATTCGGCTTTCTTAAAGGCACTATATTACTTGGTAGACAACGTACACTTGCATGTGTTACTGGGCACTGTCAAGTTTTTGGCACAGTTTCTAGGGACTTGTAATTTGGCAAATATTTTAATTTTAGATTTACTTTTTAGATTTCTTTAGCGTTTTACGCTTGGTCTTATTTTTGTATTGACAGAAAACAGGTTTACAAGTTAGTAAGCTGGCAAGGGATAGAGAATTAGTTGAACGAATCTTCGAACCTGAGCAATACTTAAATTAACATAGGAGAGAAGCAATCCTTCTACTGCATATTTCACAAATAGAAGAAGATCTAGAAAATCCTGCTCCTATTGCTGAAGAACAAGCAACCCATAGGACAATGCGTGAAGTGGCAATCCCACTTTCGACAAATCTGACCTCCCTTTTTTAGAAGCTAGTTGTTGGAGGGAGGTTCGAGCTAAAGAACAATGTGGTGCAGCTGTTGATTAGTAGTGGTTAGTTTACAGGGCTTGCATATGAAGATCCACAAGTCCACTTGGATAATTTCATTGAGCTCACTGAACTCCATGCTTGGGAGCGGTTTAAGCTCCTCTTCAGGACTGTCCATATCATCAATAGTCCAATGAGGTGCTTGCTCATACTTTTGTAGAAAAACTTGACCATAACGTAAAAAGTTTTCTAGATTCAGCTGTAGGTGGTCAAGCATTAGAGTTGACGTATGATGAGCTACACACTTAATTGAACTACATCGTACAGAGAAATTAAGAGTGGCAAGGTAATTCTAGGAGTACCACAAAGAAAGTTGCGGGTGTATTGGAGGTGGACTAATACACCACTTTATCAGCTCAGGTTGCGGCATTGGAAAATTTGATAAACAATCAGTTTAGTAGCCTAAAATTAGGAGCTACACAGCCTGTAACATCAGTTAATGCAGTTTAGCAGACCAGTGGTTGGTGTGAGGTTTGTGGAAACTGTGGTCATTCTGTGGCCATTTACACTGACAGCGCCCAAGTACAAATGCAAGTGTACATGGTTTACCAAGTGATATAGTGGCCTTCAAGAAATCCAATTTATCGATCCCACAGACACTAGATTTGGTAACGATTCTATTTCAGTTCACACTTTTGATTTAATTGATGAGAGAGTAACCAAATAAAGGAATTGAAACTAAAACTAAATAATGCAAAAAGTAAAGGTCTAGAGAGAATAAATAGAAGAAAACCAAGGGATGAAGCACTCTGAAAAATCATATTATGCTATTGGATTTCATTCGTTAACTTGCTTATCGAGGTTGTTGATTCGTAGGGTTAATTGGTCGATTATGGTTTACCAACTGCTTATCTTTTACCTAAGTTGAACCTTACACCTACATCATTGAGCAGAGATGTAATAATTCACTTAAGTTCTTAACAAATATCATCCTACATATGAATCAAGTAAGGTATCTAAGTACATCCTTATCCTAGATACTAATTCAAGTTTCTTATTTTATAAAGAATCAAGAACCATACTCTACTTATTCCCATGTCCTATCGCCCTATTCCCTCTTCCAAGTTCACAAGATTGATAATAGATATACTCCAAGGGTCGCGAATCCTTAAAATAGTTATAATAAGAATAAACAAACAGACAATATTAATAAGCAAAGCAAACAAACTTAATCCATAGAAATAATAATCATGTTCTTGGCTTTAACCCCGGAATGAGCGTTTAGCCACGCATAGTCATAATCGTAATAAAAAATAGTAATTAATGACTAAAAGCATGAATGAACTAAATAAAAATAATAAAAACATAATGAAGAAGTTGTAGCAGCCGTTTCCTCTCCAAAATATGCTAAAATACGTGTAAAAACGTGATACAACATGTATTTATAGTATAGGAGCAAACGCTTTCCCTTTTGGACAAGAAAACCTTCAGTTATTGAGCCCGGGATTAGGTGAGGCGTCATCCTAGGTTGAGCCCCGCTCCAGGTGAGGCATCGGCCTCCAAATCGCCCTAAGCCTCTGGGATTTGTTGTTCAGAATTTTTATAAGTTAAGAGAGCCTCAAAATGAGCCGGCGTCGCTGGCTAATCGCCTTCAGGACCGCCATGTGCCAAATGGTTACTATTTCGGGCCTATTATGAATGGGCTTTCCACATGTCAATTGGAAACTCCTAAAATCCACACGCGTCCAAGAAATTCCAGGGGTCCAAATGTACGTCAATCTGTGTATTGTGCCTTCGTTGATCTATTCCGAGCATTTTGAGTTGTTCCTACTTGATTTGAATCTTGTATATCCTCAATATATTATTATAATCCATTCACCAAGCATCTTATAGAATTAAACACAACAATTAAAATCTCAAAACAACACAACATCCAACACGATGAACTAGAAACACGAGCTAAGCATAGGCTTTTCAATTTGATCTTTAACTCATTGTTTTGACCCTTGGCTTGATCCAATTGACCCTTGCGCATTATAAAAAACTTGTTTCACATATAATTACACATAAAAACCATTTGTAACACTTTAAACATAATAGAATCCACTAGAATAAAATAGACAAGCACCTAGCTCAAGCTAGTAACACTAGTTTTCTGGGTTGAACTCTAAATGAATCTTTTAGGTACAAACTTGTTTGAAAATCACTTTAAACATCATAAACATATGATTTAACACTTTGATACACATGTATATCATTATCAACCCATATAGAACATGAATCATTCTCAAAACAAGGCTAAAAGGCTAGAATAGTGATGCTAGAATGCATAAATACACCCAACATCACCACCCCACACTTAAAGCCTTGTTCGTCCTCGAAAAAACCTTCACTATAAACATCATAAGCTTAATACTCTACACTTATACAATATGCAAGACACTCAAGCTAGTACTACAATGACTACATGGAATGAAAGTTTCTATACTAAGCCTGTTACAAACACAATTGAAAACTTATGAACACTACTCCAAAACATTATATCCTTAAGAATTGACTCACCAAGTTGGAAAATCATGCACATAAATCAATCAAATACATCATACAAATCACCCATATACATCAAACATGTTCCCTCACAACAAGAGAGTTACCTATAATCACTCACAATTAAGAAATTTAGAACATGATGGGTACAAGAATCAAATTATGCTCACTCTCACAAATAATTCACAAGTTACACACAATGAACCATAGGCTTGTCCTTAGTGTAATGCTCCACTAATAGTCGAATGTAAAACTTAAGATCAATTAGGACTTTTTTGGGTTGTAATGTAGGCTAAGGGATGGGTAGGAACTATTTGCGAATAGTGACTAACCTCTCTGAGTGCTTTAATACACTACATTATACATTAGAACCAATCTCCGACAACCAATTTGGACCATTTTTTGTCTACCCCATTCTTTTATTTTGCCCCATCTCTTTTATGCATTTTTACAAACACATGGTGGACGTATTGTCTATCCCTTCAAGATTCAATTTTTCTCATTTTCTTCAATCATGGGAATATTTATAACACTATTTATGTCACTCCCAACAATCACACATCAATTATAAACAACAATAATTCTTACCTTGGGGCATCAATTTCACCTTTTTTTTCTTCAATTTCTCAACTCCTTTCTCATTTATTTTTTTCTATTAAAGCGCTTAGGAGCTTTTTGGATCTAAATATGGCCTATCAAAGAAGGGAATAAGTTAATTATGTGACAACCAAAGAAAATTCTAAAGGATCACTGGGGATTAACAAGGATAGTGCACAAAGGTTAGGACAAATAGAAGGTATAAAACAACGCAATCAAAGAAATGCCTAAATCATCTCCTAAACCCACACTCTTTCTTTCTATTTACACATACACCAAGCAAGTTCTAGACATCTCATGCAACATGGAATATACTAAAACCTTACACTCACATGGAACATGCTCAACTCATATGGGATCATCATAGACTCCCAACTGAATAATAGCATGAATTCAGATTTAAGCCAACAAGTACAAGAGTCATAAACTTGAGCCTAAGTGTCTTTAAAAAATATCCATTCACTCAATCAACATGATTTTATCAACAAACTAACTTGCATCATGTAATCAAAAATAGCACCAACAAGAATATCTTACACAAATTTTTAAATAGAGCAAAAATTCAGGAATTTTCTTACCCCACACTTAAAAATCTACTTTGTCCCCAAAGTGAACTTAAAATTAAGCAAAATAAATACTCCCTGAGGCCTTTGGGCCTATATAGTAGCATCTTTACACATAAATGAGATCCATGGGACCCCACACTCAATCTTTTCCATGCTTCAAGCTCAAATTTATGGTACTCAGACTTCCCATTAACCTGTGACTTAACCAAAAACAAAAACTATGTGAATAAAACCAAAAAACCTGAAAATAAAATATACCTAATTAACTTGGGTTTCCTCCCAAACAACACCTAATTTAGTGTCGGGGCACGACCCAACTCAACTCAACCATATTCCTTCACCCTTTTACTCCCTTTTGGGAGCTATTTTTTCATTCATTTCTGACCTCTTATTTTGCACTCTTAAGGTTACCATCTCTATTCACATCAACATTCATCATGTTGGGAAATCGTGGCTTCATTTTAGGTCACTCGATCAGGTAATCTAAAGAGGTCTTTGGTGGATTAACCACCGTACACTTGTCCACTTCAATAGCATTAATCATATATAAATCTTTAACTTGGGATATAACATTAGGTCCTTTGTAAACATAAAATACCACCTCTTCATCATCTACCCTCATCTTGAGCATGCCTTTTCTAACATCAAACAAGGTCCCTCCGATTGCTAAGAATGGACGCCCCAAGATAATTGGTACCTGCTTATCTGCCTCAAAATCAAGATCAAAAAAATCATCAGGTATAATAAATTTACCAACCTTTATGAGAACTTGCTCTATTACACCTTTTGAATATGTAATGGATCCATCTGCGAGCTGTATAACTACGATTGTTAATTTAGGCTCCCTCAAGCACAATGTTTTAACTAATGATAGGGGCATCAAATTTATGCTTTCCCTGAAGTCACTCAGTGCATGGACCTCTTTATTCCCAATTTGAATAGGGAAAGCAAACTTCCCTGATCTTTCAATTTCTTGGGGATTTTCTATGTCATTGTTGCACTATATTCTTCAGTAAGTGTTATTGCTCCCATATCTTGCAATTTTACCTTCTTCGCTACCACATCCCTCAAGTACTTTGTATACTTAGGCATACTCTACAAAATATCTAGCAAAGGTAAGTTAATGTAAAGCTCTTTTAATGTATCAATGAACTTTTTGAACAAGGCATCCTCCTTCGCTTTTATGTGCCTTTGAGAAAAGGGCAATAGCAGTGTCTTCTTCACTTCTGGTTTAGTAAATTTTGGTCTCAAGTACTCATAATTCCTTGAATTTTTAGCAACTTATTTAGGAACCTATTTGGTCACAACCTTAGCATCTACCTTCTTTGAATCCTTTGTAGGTCCTTTTTGAAGCTCTTTACCACTCCTCAAAGTGATTTCCATAACCTGTTTTAGAGTTTCTGTGTCAGCTGGAAACCCAACTTGTGGTCTTGTATTTAGTACCTATGATAATTTTCTCACTTGCAACTCTAAACTTCTTGGGGTTGCTTGCTAATTTTGTAAATCTGCCATTTGACTTTTTATATTTACAAACAATTGTGGTTAACTAGCTAAGAGTTGTTTCAACATTTATTCTATATTTTTCGTTGACTGATTTGATTGGTTCTACAGCTGTGGGGCATTCCATGGCTGATTTGGTGGCTGAGTTTGCCACTTTATGTTAGAGGCATTACCATCGTTTGGCCTTTGAGAATTACCTACATACATTATAGATTTCAGATTTGAAGCATATATGTCCGCTGCATGACCACTATTTGCGCATACCTTACACCAACCTGTAGCTTGTTGAACGGCATTGACTGTGGCTGCCGATTATGCTTCTCCCATATTCATGCTGGTAAACTACGTGTTGATCAAATTTTGTAAGGTAGAAACTTGTGCTAATAAGTCCATGAAATGGTCCACCTCCAGTACTCCCGTAATTCTTTTCGTGGAACTTCTAGAATCAGTATGCCACTTTATATTTCCATATGCTATACAGTTCAGAATTGTGTACAGCTCATCATAAGTTAATTCCAGCGCCTGACCACCTGCGACTGAATCTAGCAAACGTATGAGCAAACACCTCTTTGGACTATTGGTAGTGTGGACACTTCCTAAGAATAGCTTTGAAGCATTCCCAAGAATGATAGAGGTTGTCATCAGTCACTATCTCACTGTGAAGTCTCGTAATCTTGCTTAATGGAAAAAATCTGATGAGGAATTTCTGGCTAAGTCATCCCATGAAGTAATTAAATTGGCCGGTTCTGCATTCAACTACCTTTTAGCTTCCCCCAAAAGTGAATGGGGAAACAGTGTCAGCCTTACATAGTCTGGAGTCGCCCTAGTCGGTGTGAATATATTTGTAAGCTCAATGAAAGTCTGAAAGTGGACTTGTGGATCCTCGTGTGGATGCCCTGCAAATTGTCCACTGCTAATAAGAAGATGCAAAATATTATGATTAAACTCAAAATTCCCCTAGCTGGCGGTCTTTGAATTAGGGAAGTTAAGTTCGTTGAAAGTGGGACTGCCACTTCCTAACTGTCCAACGGGCTACTTGTTCCTCAATGATTGGAGCAGTAGTCTCTTCTTCTTCTTGGATTTGAGGAATTCTTGGGAGAAGAATTGATTCTCTCCTGCGTTGATGGTAAATTTGCTCAGGTTTTGGGCTTGGTTGTACCAACTCCCAATCCCTTACCATCTTATAAACTTACGAACCTATTTCCTGCAAAAACAAAAACAAGACCAAGCATAAAAGCACCAAATTAATCTAAAAGTAAAACTAAAATAAACAATAGCCAAAATTCAAGTCCCTGATAATGGCATTAAAAACATGAAAGCGTACACGCAAGTGTACGTGGTCTACCAAGTAATATAGTGGCCTTCAAGAAAACCGAGTTATTGATCTCACAGAGACTAGATTTAGGAATGATTTGATTTCAGTTCACACATTAGATTCAATTGATGCGAGAGTAACCAATAAAGAGTTCGGAAATTTTAAATTAAAACTAAATAATGCAAAAAGTAAAGATCTTGAGCCAATAAATAGGAGAAAACCCAGGGTTGAAGCACTCTGAAAAATCATATTATGCTATTGGATTTCATTCGTTAACTTGCTTATCTAGGTTGTTGATTCGTAGGTTTAGTTGCTCGATTATGGTTTCCCAACCTCTAATATTTTACCTAAGTTGAACCTTACACATACATCGTTGAGCGGAGATGTAATAATTCACTTAAGTTGTTAATAAATATCATTCAACATATGACTCAAGTAAGGTATCTAAGTACATCCCTTTCCTAGATACTAATTCAAGTTTCTTATTTTATAAAGAATCAAGAACTATACTCTGTTTTTTCCCATGTTCTATCACCCTATTCCCTCTTCCGAGTTCACAAGATTGATAATAGATATACTCTAAGGGTCGCGAATCCTTAAAATAGTTATAATAAGAATAAACAAACAGCCAATATTAATAAGCAAAGCAAACAAACTTAATCCATAGAAATAATAATCATGTTCTTGGCTTCAACTCCAGAAAGAGCGTTTTGCAATGCATAGTCATAATTGTAAGCACAAAATAGTAATTAACAAATAAAAACTTGAATGAACTAAATAGAAATAATAAATACCTAATGAAGAAGTTGTAGCAGATCTTTGCTCTCCAAAATATGCTAAAAGATGTGTAAAAACGTGATACAATATGTATTTATAGTACAGGAGCAAGTCCTTTCCATGTTAGACAAGAAAACCATCAGTTATTGAGCCCGGGACTAGGTGGGCATAGCCCTGGATTGAGCCCCGCCCCAGGTAGGGCGTCGCCTCTAAATCACCCTAAGCCTCTGGAATTTGTTGTTTAGAATTTTTCTAAGGCAAGGGAGCACCGAACTGAGACTGCATCACAGGTAAACCGTCTTTAAGACCACCACGCATGAAATGGTTACTATTTTGTACCTTTTCTGAATCCATTGGTGTTTTTAAAGAGTCAATTTTCAAATCCTATAATCCACATGCGCCCAAGACATTCCAGGGGTCCAAAAGTGCGTCAATCTGTGTATTGTTCCTTCGTTGAACCATTCCGATCCTTTTTGAGCTGTTTCCACTTGATGTGAAGCTTCTATATTCTTCATATATTATTATAATCCATTAACCAAGAATCCTACAGCATTAAACAAGACAATTTAATTCACAAAAAGGCACAACATCCAACACGACAAACTAGAAACACGAGCTAAGCATAGGCTAATTTCACTTTGATCTTTAACTCATTGTTTTGACCCTTGGCTTGATACAATTGACCCTTGAGCATTATAAAAAAACTATTTCATATATAATTACATATAAAAACCATTTGTAACACTTTAAATACAATAGAATCCAATGGAATCGACTAGACAAGCACCTAGCTCTAGCTAGTAACACTAGTTGTCCGGGTTGAACTCTAAATAAATCTTTTAGGTACAAACTTAATTGAAACTCTCTTTGAACATAATAGACACATGATTTAACACTTTTATACACATTTATCTCATTATACCCATATATAACATGAATCATCCTCAAGACAAGGCTAAAAAGCTAGAATAGTGACACTAGAATGCATAAATACACTCAACATCACCACCCCACACTTAAAGCCTTGTTCATCCTCGAACAACTCTTAACTATAAACATCATAAGCTAAAGACTCTAAACTTCTAATCCATGAAAGACACTCAAGCTAGTACTGTAATGTCTACACAGAATTCAAGTTTCTATGCTAAACATGTTACAAACACAATTGAAAACTTATGAACACTACTCCAAAACATTCTAGCCTCAAGAATTGACTCACTAAGTTAGAAAAATCATGCACATAATTCAATCAAATACATCATACAAATCACCCATATTCTTCAAACATGTGCCATCACAACAAGAGGGTTACCTATAATCACTGACAATTAAGCAATTTAGAACATGATGGGTACAAGAATGAAATTAAGCTCACTCTCACAAATAATTCACAAGTTACACACAATGAACCATAGGCTTTCCCTTAGTGTAATGCTCCACTAATAGTCGAATGTAAAACTTAAGATCAATTGGAACTTTTCTGGGTTGTAATGTAGGCTAAGAGATGGGTAGGAACTATTTGGGAATAGTGACTAACCTCTCAAAGAACTTTAATTCACTACATTATACATTAGAACAAATCTTCAACAACCAATTTGCACCATTTTTTGTCTGCCCCATTCTTTTATTTTTCCCCATTTCTTTTAAGCATTTTTACAAACACATGGTAGGCGTATTGTCTATTCCTTCAATATTCAATATTTCTCATTCTCTACAATTATATGAATATTTATAACACCATTTATATCACTCCCAACCATCACACATCAATTATAAACACCAATAACTCTTACCTTGGGGCATCAATTTTACCTTTTTCTTGTTCAATTTCTCAACTCCTTTCCCATTCATTATTTTTCTATTAAAGCACTTAGGATCTTTTTGGATCTAAATATGGTCTATCAAAGAAGGGGTTAGGCTACTTATGCAACCAACAAAGAAAAGGCTAAAGGATTAATGGGGGTTATCAAGGATAATGCATAAAGGGTAGGACAAATAAAAGATATAAAATAAGGCAATCAAAGAAATGCCTAAATCATCTCTTAAATCCACACTCTTTATTTTACTTTACACACACACCAGGTATGTTCTAGACATCTTATGCAACAAGGAACATACAAGAACCTTACACTCACATGGCACATGCTCAACTCATATGGGATCATCATAGACTCCCAACCAAATAATAACATGAATTCAAATTTATGCCAACAAGTAAAAGAGTCATAAACATGAGTCTAAGTGTCTTAAAATAATAGTCATTCACTCAATCAACATACTTTTATCAACAAACCCACTTGCATTATGTAATCAAAAATAGCACCAACAAGAATATCTTACACATAAATTTTTAAATGGAGCCAAAATTTGGGAATTTTCCTACCCTATACTTAAAAATCTACTTTGTCCCCAAAGTGAACTTAAAAGTAAGAGACAAAATACTCCCTGAGGCCTCTAGGCCTATCTAGTAGCATCTTAACACATAAATGAGATCTATGGGACCCCACACAGTCTTTGCCAAGCTTCAAGCTCAAGTTTATGGTACTCAAACTTCCCATTAACCTGTGACTCAACCAAAAACAAAAAATACGTGAAATAAAACTAAAAAAAATTTAAAAAAGAAAATATACCTAGTTAATTTAGGTTGCCTCCCAAGCAGAGCCTGATTTAGTGTCTCAGCTTGATCCAACTCAACTCAACCATATTTCTTCACCCTTTTACTCCTTTTTGGGAGCCATTTTTCATTCGTTTTTGACCTCTTAAGTTTACCATCTCAAGGTCACCATCTCTCTTTATATCAATATTCATCATGTTGGAAAATAATGGCTTCATCTTATGTCACTCAATCAGGTAATCTAAAGAGGTCTTTGTTGAATTAACCATCCCAGACTTGTCCCCTTCAATAGCATTAATCATACATAAATATTTAACTTGGGATGTCACATTGGGATCTTTGTAAACATCAAATACCACCTCTTCGTCATCTACCTCATCTTGAGCGTGTCTTCTCTAACATTAATCAAGGACCCTCCGATTACTATGAATTGATGCCTCGAGATGATTGGTACCTACTCATCTACCTCAAATCAAGAACAAAAAAATTAGTAGGTATAATGAATTTACCAACCTTTATGAGAACATCCTCTATTACACCTTTCGGATATGTAATGGATCCGTCTGCGAGCTGCATAACCACGAGTGTTGATTTAGGCTCCCCCAAGCCCATTGTTTTAAATAATGATAGGGGAATTAAGTTATGTCTGCCCCTAAGTCACTCAGTGCATGGACCTCTTTATTTCTAATTTGAATTGGGATAGTAAACTTCCCCTAATATGTTAATTTCGTGGGGATTTTCTGTGTCATTACAGCACGACACTCTTCAGTAAGTGTTATTGCTGCCATATCTTGAAATTTCACCTTCTTCGCTACCACATCCCTCAAGTACTTTGCATACTTAGGCATACTCTACAAAATATCTAGCAAAGGTAAGTTAATATGAAGCTCTTCGAATGTATTAATGAACTATTTGAACAAGGTATCCTCCTTCGATTTTATGAGCCTTTAAGAAAAGGGTAATAGCCGTGTCTTCTTCACTTTTGGTTCAGCAAGTTTTGGTCTCAAGTATTTTTAGCAACTTCTTTGGGAACCTATTTGGTCACAACCTCAGCATCTACCTCCTTTGTTATCTTTGGAGGTCTTCTTTGTAGCTCTTTATCGCTCCTCAAGGTGATTTCCATAACCTATTTTAGAGTTGTTGTGTTAGATGGCAACCCACCTTGTGGTCTTGTATTCAGTACCTGGGATAATTAGCCCACTTGAAACTCTAAACTTCTTGTGGCCGCTTGCTGATTCAGTAAATCTGCCTTTTGACTTTTTGTATATGCAAATAATTGTGCTTGACCAACTAAGAATAGTTTTAAAATCTCTTCCACATTGCTCGTTGACTGATTTGATTGGGTCTATGGCTGTGGATTATTACATGGCTGATTTGGTGGCTGAGTTTGCCACTTTATGTTATAGGCATTACCGTAATTTAGCCTTTGAGCATTACCTACATATATCATAGATTCTAGATTTGAAGCACATATGGCTACTGCATGACCACTATTTTTGCATACCTTACACCAACCTATAACTTATTGAATAGCATTGACTGTGGATGCAGGTTGTGCTACACCAATTTCATGTTGCTAAACTGCAGGTTAATCAACTTTTGTAAGGCAGAAACCTGTGCTGATAAGGCTGTGAAATGGTCCACCCCTAGTAAGCTCGCAATTCTTTTCGTGCAACTTCTAGAATCTGAATGCCACTCTAGATTTTCTTGTGCTATACAGTTCAGTAATGTGTACAGCTCATTATAAGTCAATTCCAGCGCTTGACCACCTGCTGCTGAATCTAGCAAAACCTTTGTATTGTTATCAAAAGCTTCTATAAATATATGAGCACGTACCTCATTAGACTCATGGTGGTGTGGAAACTCCCGATGAAGAACTTGAAGATTTTCTAAGCATGATAGATGTTTTCATCAGCCTTTAGTTTGAAGCTCACTATCTCATGCAAAGTCTCATGGTCTTGCCTGATAGAAAGATCTGATGAGGATCTTTCTAGCTAAGTCATCCCATGAAGTAATTAAACTGGTCAGCTCCACATTTAACAACCTTTTAGCTTCCCCCAAAAGTGAATGAGGGAAATTTTGTCAGCCTCACATAGTCTGGAGTCACCTCAGTCAGAGTGAATATATCTGTAAGCTCAATGAAAGTCTACAATTGAACTTGTGGATCCCCATGTGAAAGCCCTGCAAACTGTCCACTGCTAATAAGAAGTTGCACCATATTATGTTTTAACTTGAAATTCCCCCCAGCTGTCGGTCTTTGAATCGGGAAGTCAAGTTCATTGGAAGTGGGACTGCCACTTCCCTAACTGTCCTTTGGGCTGCTTGTTCCTTAGCCATTAGAGTAGTAATCTCTTGGTCTTCTTAGATTTCAGGAATTTTAGGGATAATAATTGCTTCTCTTCTGCGTTGATTGTAAATTTGCTCGGGTTCTAGGCTTGGTTCTACCAATTCCCGATCCCTTGCCAGCTTATAAACTTACGAACTTGTTTCCTGCAAAAACAAAAACAAGACCAAGCCTAAAAACACCAAATAAATCTAAAAGTAAAACTTAAATAAACAATGATGAAAATTCAAGTCCCCGATAATAGCGCCCAAAACTTAACAACACCCAAGCGCACATGCAAGTGTACGTGGTCTACCAAGTAATATAGTGGCTTTTAAGAAAGCTGAGTTATCGATCCCACAGAGACTAGATTTTGCAATCATTTGATTTCAGTTCACACTTTAGATTCAATTGATGCGAGAGTAACCAAATAAAGAGTTTGGAAATTTTATATTAAAACTAAATAATGTGAAAAGTAAAGGTCTTGAGACAATTAATAGTATAAAACCCAGGGTTGAAGCAATCTGAACAAACATATTATGCTATTGGATTTCATTCGTTAACTTTCTTATCTAGGTTGTTGATTCATAGGTTTAATTGCTCGATTATGGTTTCCCAACCTCTAATCTTGTACCTAAGTTGAACGTTACACCTACATCATTGAGCAGGGATGTAATAATTCACTTAAATTCTTAACAAATATAATCCTACATATGAATCAAGTAAGGTATCTAAGTACATCCCTATCCTAGATAGTAATTCATTTTTCTTATATTATAAAGAACCAAGAACCATACTCCTTATTCCCATATTCTATCTCCCTATTCCCACTCCTGAGTTCACAAGATTGACAATGGATGTATTCTAAGGGTCGCGAATCCTTAAAATAGTTATAATAAAAATAAACAAAAAACCAATATTAATAAGCAAATCAAACAAACTTAATCCATAGAAATAATAATCATGTTCTTGGTTTCAAGCCCGGAAAGAGCGTTTAGCCATACGTAGTCATAATCGTAATCAAAAAATTGTATTTAACAACTAAAAACATGAATGAACTAAATAAAAATAATAAAAACCTAATGAATAAGTTGTAGGAGCCCTTTTCTCTCTAAAATATGCTAAAAGATGTGTAAAAACGTGATACAACATGTATTTATAGTATAGAAGCAAGCCCTTTCTATGTTGTATAAGAAAACCTTTAGTTATTAAGCCCAGGACTAAGTGAGACATTGCCCTGGGTTGAGCCCTGCTCCAGGTGAGGCGTCGCCTCTAAATAACCCTAAGCCTCTGGAATTTGTTGTTCAGAATTTTTCTAATGAAATGAGCCCAGGTCGTGGGCTACTCTCCTTTGGGTATACCACGCGCCATAAGGTTACTATTTTGTGCCTCTTCTGAATCCACTGGTATTTTGTACGCATCCATTGACAACTCCTACAAACCACATGCGCCCAAGACATTCGAGGTGTTCAAAAGTGCGTCAATCTACGTATTGTGCCTTCGTTGAGCTATTCTGATTGAGTTGTTCCCACTTAATTTGAATCTTGTATATCCTTAATATATCATCATAATCCATTTTCCAAGAATCCTATAGCATTAAAAACAGCAATTTAAAGCTCAAAACAACACAATATCCAACACAACAAACTAGAAACACGAGCTATGCATAGGTTAATTTTACTTTGATATTTAACTCATTGTTTTGACCCTTGGCTTGATCCAATTGAACCTTGAGCAATATAAAAAATAATTTTCACATATAATTATAGATAAAAACCATTTGGAACACTTTAAACACAATAGAATCTAACAGAATCAACTAGACAAGCACCTAGCTCAAGTTAGTAACACTAGTATTCCGGGTTGAACTCTAAATGAATCTTTTAGGTACAAACTTATTTGAAACTCACTTTGAACATCATAAACACATGATTTAACACTTTTATACACATTATTTCATTATTAACCCATATAGCACATGAATCATCCTCATAACAAAGCTAAAAAGGCTAGAATAGTGACGCTAAAATGCATAAATACACCTACATCATATTCTGCCAACCCAAAGTTAGTGATGTTTATGGGAAATATGCAAATGAAAAATTATGGGAACACAAAAAATTACAGGTGGCAGACTCTACATATAATAAATTACTAGAACAATCAGTAATAGACTCAGCAGTCGCGGGCTCAAAATAATTAGGGAACACCTTAGAATAGAAATATAGATGATATGAAATAACTTATAATTGGTTAAGCTTAGTTGGAAGTAGAGATAAAGATCCAACAAGCAACTATAAGGAGCTTGGAGTTATAGGTAGTTCAGATAGCAGCATCACAAGATAACAGACCTCAAGGTGGATTTCCAAGTGATACTGAACAACCTAAATAAGTTATATAAATCACTTTGAGTAGTGGTAAAGATCTTCATTTAGAACCTCCAATGAAAACTAAAGAGGTAGGTGCTGAATCGAGTCCGAAACGTGTAAATGACCAAGTTGCTGAAAATTTGAAAAAGTCTAAATAATCGAAAGAAAAGTTGATGCAGAAGTGAAGAAGATCCCACCACTACCTTTCCCACAGAAGCATATAAAGTCAAAGAAGTATGCATGTTTTAAGAAGTTCTTTGACACATTCAGAGATCTTCACATGAGTTTACCTCTTTTAGATGTTTTGTAGAGAATGCCCAAGTATGCCAAGTACTTGAGGATATGGTCTCTAATAAAATTAAGTTGCAAGATGTTGAGGAGGTAGCACTCACTAAGAAGTGCAGCTTGATGGTGACTTAAAAGATGCCTAAAAAACTCAAAGGCCCTGGGAAGGTCACTCTCCCTATATTGATATTAGTAATAGTGAGGTGGTCCATGCACTTAGTGTTTTAGGGGAAAGAATTAAATTGATGCCCCTATCTTTATTCAATACATTGGTCTTGGGAAAGCTAATATCAAGCTTTGTGCTGCTTCAATTGGAAAATAGGACCATAGCCTGTCCTAAAAGAGTTATAGAAGATGTGCTCATAAAGGTTGGTAAATTTATTATTCCTACTGACTTTACTGCTATACATTTTGAAGTAGATGAACCGGCACAAAACATCATGGGGAGTCCAGTTTTAGTGACCATAGGAGCTTTGATAGATGTGAGAAAGGGCACGCTAACAATGAGGTTGGAGGATGAATAGGTAGTTTCCAAAGTTTACAAACTGCTCAACACACTATCCTGCTATAAAAAATATGCATGATTATTTTGATTAAAGGGGATAATTTTGGGGTGGTGAGTCCATCAAAAACCTCTTTGGACACCCTCATTGAGCAGCCCAAGCCTTAAATGCCTAAGCCTAACATGATGCAAATTGATAAGCCTGAGAAGGTTAAAGTTGAAAAAGTTGTTGACCTTAAAACTCCACACTCTAGAGTTTTAAAACATATAAGAAAATGGCGTCCAAGTGTGAGGAAAAGGATGACAAAATTTTGTTGAGTCGTAGTTGGGTCATGCCATGATACTAAATCAGGCAATGGTTGGGAGAAAACCCAAATTAAGTAGGTATATTTTATTTTTAGTGTTTTATTTTTTAATTCACTATTTTTTGTTTCTGTTGAGTCACAGGTTGATGGGAAGTCTGAGTACCGAAAAACTTGAGCTAAGGAGCATGGCAAAGACTGGGTGTAGGGTTCGCAGACCCCCTTGATTTGTATAGATGCTACTATCTAGGCCTAGAGGCCTCAGGGAGTATTTCTATCTCTATATTTAAAGTATACTTTAGGGAAAAAGTATATTTTTAAGTGTAGGATGGGAAATTACCATTTTTAGGGTAAATAAGTGAGAAATTCTTATTAGTGATATATTTGACTGTATGATGCAAGTGGGTTTGTATGAAAAGAGTATGTTGATTGTGTGAATTGCTACTTTTGAGACTCCTAGGCTCATGTTAGTGACTCTTGTACTTGCTAGATTAATGTTGAATTTATGTTATTCTTTGGTTGAGTGTGTATGATGATCCTACTTGAGTTGAGTATATGCCATGTGCATGTGAGTTACTTGTATATTCCTTATTGTATGTGATGTCTATAACTTACCCGGTGTGTGTCCAAACCAAAATAAATTATGTGGGTTTAAGAGATGATATAGGCATTTATTTGACAACCTTGTTTATACCTTCTTTTTTACCTACCCTTATGCATAATCCTAGTTAACCCCCATCGAGCCTTTAACTTTATCTTTTGTAGCCTTATTTGTAGCCTAAATCCTTTCTTTGATCAACCTGAATTTGATCCAAAAGCTCCTGAGTGGT
Organism: Capsicum annuum; assembly: GCF_002878395.1. NCBI lineage: Eukaryota > Viridiplantae > Streptophyta > Magnoliopsida > Solanales > Solanaceae > Capsicum > Capsicum annuum. Next base: position 4,665,647 of record NC_061112.1, read on the forward strand.
TAGTAAAAAATTAATTGAGTTGAGGAGTTTGATAAATAAGAGAAGGAAAACGTGAAATTGAAGCCCCTAAGTAATAGCTAATGGTGTTCAAAAAGTTGATATGTGTGGTGGTTGGGAATTGAGTAGTGAAAGGAATAAAAGTTTTTTCTTATTGAATGAGTTGTGCATAGAATCCTCCCACCATAGTATATGTAAATGAGCTTAATAATATGGGGTGAAAACAAAAAAAAAGGGTAGACAAAAGTCGTGTGATTTGATTGTTAGATTTGAATTGAACGTATAAAGTGATGTATTAAAGCGCTTAGGGAAGATAGTCACTACTAAGCCAAAATAGTTCCTACCCATCCCTTAGCCTATATTACAACCCTTGAAGACCTATTTGATCTGAAGCCTTAATAGTCTGATGTTAGTGGAGTACTACACTAAGGGCAAGCCTATGATTCATTATATATAACTTGTGAATTCCTTGTGAGAGTGAGCGTAACTTGATTCTTGTACCCATTGTGTTATAAATTGTATTTATATGAGTGATTATGAGTAACTCTCTTGTTGTGAGAGCACATGCTTGATGAATTTGGGTGATTTATGTGATGTCTTTGATGGAGCAATATGTATGAGTTTCCCAAATTAGTGAGTCAATTCTTGAGGCTAGGATGTTTTGAAGTAAGGTTCTTGAACTTTCAATTGTGTATATAACATGCTTAGTATAGAAACTTGCATTCTGTGTAGTCATTGTAGTGCTAGCTTGAGTATCTTTCATTTAGTAAAATTTTGGTGTTTCCTCATATTATGATGCTTAGATTTAAGTGTTTTTTGAGGACGAACAAGGCTTTAAGTGGGTGGGGCATTTATGCACTCTAGTGTTGTTATTCTTGCCTATTTAGCCTTGTTTTGAGGATGATTCGTGTACATTATGTGTTCAATATGATATAAATAAGCATTTAAGTGTTCAAGTATGTAACTATAGTGTTTAGAAGTGTTTTCAAACAATTTTGTGTTTAAATCGTTCAATTAGAGTTTAGGCGAGAAAACTAGTTTTACTAGCTTGAGCTAGGTGTTGTTCTAGTCTCTCATGTTGGATTCTAGTGTGTCAAATGAGTTCCTATTGGTTTCATTATTTAATTATGTGTGTAAAAACTTGATTTGAATGTGCAAATATTAATCGAGTCAAGTCAATAGCCAAAGAAAAATGTTAAAGATTAAGCGAGCAAGCATAGTCTTACCTCGTGTTTTTTGCTTATTGTCGTGAATGTTATGTTGTTTTGAGCTCTAATGATTTTTGCGTGATGTTGTAGGATGATTTAGGAATTAAATTTGACGATAAATTGATGTGTAAAAAGGTGAAATTCAAAGCAAAATAACGTCACAAGGCTTGGATAAAAAGGTGGGACGTTGGACCACTTAGCCAAAAATTTGGAAGCAAATTCCAGCAGCACCAGGAGATATGCCTGCGCTGCCTGCTCTACACCGGTGCTATGGAGCCTGTCAAACATGCTCTATAGAGGTGCTAAAAGTCCCACTACACCTGCTGTATAGCAGTGCTACAAGGCCCGCAATGTGTGGCTTATTTCCCACACAGTTAAGGCTTGGTCACTTATAAATATAAAACATTAAACACATTGGAGGATATGTTGGTAACATCTTTTAACTCATTGGACAAATTGGGAGGCAGTTGCAATTCATCTTTTAGGTTTTGTTATTCTTAATTTAGATTTCTATTAGATTATATCATGTATTTAACCCGTTGGATCATGATTATGACTATTAGTTCCTCAAAACTCTCTTTCTGGGGTTAATGCCAAGAACATGACTATTATCGTTTTGAATTGATTTCTTTCAATTTGCTTATCATATTTGGTTGTGTTTTCATCCTTTTTTAATTATTTTAAGGATTATGCACCCTTATAATATATCAATTGTCGACCTTATGATATCGGGAGGGGGAATAGGAAGATAGAACATGGGGATGAACAAAGTAGGGTTCTTATTCTTTTATGAAATAAGGAATCTGAATTAGCGCCTAGGACAGGGATGTACCTAGAAGCCTTACTTGATTCACATGTAGGATGATAACGTTAAGCACTTAATTGGATTATTACATCCCCGCTCAATGATGTAGTTATATTGACTAAGTTAGGTAGACAATCTGAGGTCGGGAGACCATGATCCTGCGATTAAACCTACGAATCATCAACCAAGATAAGTGATTTAACGAATGAAGTTCAATAACGTAGTATGATTGTTTGAAGTGATTTTAACCTTTCTCCTATTGATTGTCTCAAGACCTTTATTTTACGAATTGTTTACTTTACCTTAGTTTATAAATATTAAAAACTTTCTTGGTTACGCTTTCATCAATTAATCTAAAATATGAACTAGAATTGAATAGTCATTAGAACAAGTCCCCATGGGCTCGATATTCGGCTTTCTTGAAGGCCACTCTATTATTTGGTAGACCATATACACTTACATGTGCACTTGGGTATTGTCATCTACCACTTACTAAGGTAACCTACGGGCCGTAGGTGGTCCTTGTTAAGTGTCTTAACCTCCAAAAGTTCTGAAAACTCTCTAGACTTCATGGTTCTACAACCTACTCTGACACCTATGGACTGTAGGTTGCACCTACAGGCCGTAGATGCCCTTAGTAAGTGTCAGGGTCTTCATTTTTCTGCTCCTGATCCTTTGTACTTGAAGTTCTGATACCTACTTAGGCACCTACTTAAGTAAGTGGCACATACCCCCAGTATGTTCTTCAGTAAGTATCCCTAAACTTTAACTTTTCATCTTTTTCTTTCGTTTGGCATCCAAAACCTAGCTTCCTACAAAATCACTCAAAAAAGACATCAAATCTAATAATATAGCCTTAAGTTCATTCATATTATCAAAGTTTAAGCATCGTAAGTGCTATGAATTCATAGTACGTCAAGACACTCAACTTAGAATGTTGCATGTACTCAGGCAAAAAAAAATACAACAAAAGATAAGACGATTCTTAACCAAGAGAAACCTAAGATACCTATGGCAGTAATCATGTAATTTAGCTCAAAAGACACTACCCTCTCCAAGTTAAATACATTAAAACCATCTGTATGTATATATGAATTACAACAATGTGACTCATGGGAATCAAGATATGGCATTACATTAGGAACAAGCAACCATGCATATATACAAGTTACACTACCCAAACAAGTAAGCAACTAGCAATACAGCCCATGTTCCCTCAAAACAAAGAAGCCCCAATCACTCAAATGAAATCATGAATGTCATTGAAGGGACGATCAAGAGACAATCACACTAACAAAGAAGTGTCAATCAATGTGCATCAAATACCGTCGGCTTGACCTTATTTTCTCTACCTTCGCTTTCAAAAAGTTCAGTTAGGATCACTATAGGACTTTCCTCAGCTTGTAAGGTAGGCTTGGGGCTAGTATGATACATATATGGATATTTAGAGTGACTAAGCCTCCTTGGCTACAATTACTTTGGGGTCCACTCATTAACCAGTTTCTTTTTATTCCACCCTTATTGCTCTCTTTTTATTCTATTATAGAACATTTAGTTTGGGTGTGGTTTCTTTTATTATTTCTTTTCAACCCTACTTTTTTTTTATTTCTCCCTTCTTCATATCCACTTTACATTTTGCACCCCTATGATAGCCACACTTAAGTTAGATGATTTATCAGAGTTGAGATGCATAATGTCCATGGAGGAACAATGCAAAATAGGTTCATTGTAACACAAATAAGAAGGTGAAAGGTAAAAATAAAGAAATAGGCTATACAGGCTCAAAATATAGATCAAGGGATATTATTTCACAATGGGAAGGTCATTTAGGCTAAAGATGGACCAATATCAAAAAATGACCTATGATCCTTTCCTAACCGACTGTCCTACAACCTAGGAAAGGCTCACTAGATGGTTCTGGATTAAACACACAAAGGAAACAACGTAGTATCATACACATACATGGCATATGGTTGCATTACAAGCTATTACCTAACCGGTTCATGCAAAAGTTAGTTATGATTATCATGTCCCTAATTCTAATGCCATAACTAGATCCACAATGGTCACACATATATACATCTCACACAGTTCAAAAGCAACTTATTTTGAAAGGGTATCATTTTTCTCAAAAATCAACAAAAACATGTCAACTTCCCTAGATACTCATTTTTTGATTAATTAAACAAAAAAAATCACGAAAAAAAATACAATATTGAATGATTTTGATTCTAAATAATCTAAAATAAAAACTAGGCTTGTGTTCCCCCTGGCTTCTAACTCCACAGATTTATTGTGCACTGTCGACCTATTACAATATCTTGCATACAAAATCTGATAAGTCATGTACCATCAACTATCTTGTGGAATCATTGATGGATTTCACCCTTTACCTTTTGAGTATCAAGTTGTCTCTTTACTAGCCCTTATCCTAGATCCCAGTTAACTATCATATTTTTAGTCTTAAGTTATTAGATGAAAGAAAATTGTCTTACGTAGATGATGTTGATTAGATGGGGTTAGCAAATGACTGCTAGCATGAATGTCAGGATAAGGATAAAATAATGCTAGTTATAAAACAGGGTGAAAACATACATAATACATACAACCATACATATATAAGTGCTGGGAAAGGAACCGGGTTTAGCTTGCATTTAAAACCTTTACCTAGGCTATGTAGCTTTGCCGTCCTAACCACCCACGGGCTATATGAATTTAGCTCCCACTGTTGAAAGGGCCCCAGTGCATGGGAATGACTAGTACATCCCCTAATATAAAATGTGACACACACAGATGGTCATCAGGACACTTCATATCGGCAAATATGAGTTTTCGCTTCTAGTCTCCCCTAGACCGACACCTTCCATAGCTTAGCTACACACCCCACAATTAATCCCCAATTAAAGCCATGTCCAAAAAATATATTTACCATTTATTAACCAAGGCCAATATTGGCGGTATCGTTATAGCACCCCTTCCTTGCAACAAATATCCATAGTCAAACTATTTTGGTTAAGGGGACCTTAGGTGCCCTTTCAATTACCATATTAAAACCACTTGGGATACTTCCATGTTCTCCACAAGCATAACCATTTAACCTTTAGCCTTTCCAAACCAATTAAACGACGAATAAATCTTTTTATCCAGTTTAAAACATGCAAGAGTTCCATTAAAAGAAGTTAATGCAATAAACAAATCTTTATAAGCATTTTATCTAACACCTTGGGGGCATATATAACAAAAACCAAATTCAAAGACCATTAAACCATTACCATTCAATCCAATTGTCCAAAAACATCATTGATGCATATAAAAGCATAAGTATAACCATAGGAAACCATAATCAAGCATTTATTATCAAAACCCTCAAATAATAGTTGAAAACCATAATCATGAAATAGTAAAACCATGAAATCGATCATATAAACCATGCCTTTAGTTGAAGTTACAATTACAGAACAGAATCATGCCTTATATAGAAGAATTGATGGAAGGAAATCACCAAGACAATCCACAAAGTAATCTGTAAGATGAAACCCTAGCCATTTTTCCCAAAAAGCTCTTGAGAAAATTATGAGATGTTTTTGGAATAGTTTTTAAGTGTTAATGAATAGAATAATAGGTTAAATAACCTCCTAAGTGTATTAGAAGTTGTGAGTCCTATTTAGGGTATGTAGGGAACTGTCCAGAATAGCCCTACATAAATCCCTTAAAAATCCATGTCCACCACTCGTACCCAAGCCTCAACCCTTAGATCAAACACTGTCCTGTATATGACTCATCCAACCAAGTCATAACCATAACGTACGATTCATACCCACAACCCATATCCCTGGAAGAATATAATACCAGGAGGATCAAATACTACCGACTATACAAGTCCCTAATATGACTCGTACCAAGCTCTATGACTCATACCCCTAAGTCGTACCCATTCCAGTGATCAAAACCATCCCACCAACTAACACTGATCCACATATGACAGGACCATACAACTTGTACCCCAACATACGGCTCATTCCCATGAGTCGTATTGGGTCCAGAGAATGGATTTTCATGAAATTTTCTAAGGGTCAAAATCGAGGATATTTCAACTGGCCTATAACTCAAAAGGCTCAATCAACACACAACAGACAAGAAATAACACTCATAACCTATACCTATGCAACCCCCATGAGGTTGTTGGTAGAGGAACCAAACAACATACTGGTGATAGGCAATGCACATGTAATAATAAATGCAAAGTAAATCCATAATACCATACCCCATCCAAGTTACATCAAGTGACTAGTGTATAAATCTCCTCCTACTCGATGGCTCTCAAAGGCAAGGCCTACAGCGACCTCTCTTCTCAACATGATGGCTTATGACCGAAGGGGCCCCTAGGGCGTTCAGGAATACCCATATACATAGACTAAGTCCCAATCCAGTATTTCCAATAATCGTCATCATCATCATAAATCTACTCCATCTAGTATCAAAGAGAAGTATATATATAATAAATACACCAACTCAAACCATGGATAAAAGAGTGTAAGACTATAAATCCACTTCTCAGGCCTAATTCTGGGACTAAATCATTATAAAAGTGTAGAAAGGGTCAGAATCTCCCTCAACCAAAGTAAATAGTAGTAGTAACTGTGGACCAAAATCTATCTCGGTCAAATATCTAAAACAACATTCTTAATCTCAAAAGCTCATGAATCATTCATTAAGGTGGTGAGATTCTTGTTTTGAAAGAATCTATTTTAAAAGTAAAAGTTGGAATAAATCGCTTTTTAGGAAAAACAGTAGTAAAACCATGTTTTTTCGTTGGAATCTTACCATTTAGACAAGAATATGCCTAATCTATACAAGGCCATCCCTAGTATCTAAACAATATAACTACAAGAATCTAAATGTTAATAGACTAAACAACATCCTGTATATGGATAAATCACTCACCTGGAATCCAACTATTATCATAATCACAGCCTTGGGCCCAGTAATATATAACCGACAGAACCATATCTTAATCTAGGAAACCATCATAATCCACCAAGTCAAGTAGTAAACCATATAATAAAGGACTTTTAGATTCAACTATGTCAAACATGTTAGTAACCTAGGGTAATAGGATTTTAGAAGTATGATAAGTGTTATATTTAAAGGTCGACTCACCCTTTTAGTCGCTAAAACTCATAATTTAGCATACGTCATGGTATTTGACCTATAATCACATCGTAAAATCCCTATATAACATGCAACATATACAATACACTAACTCATGAAGAAGAGTAGACTAAAGCCTACCTCGATTCTGAATTACAAATCCATAAACTTCCCACAAATCATCCGTTTTTGCTCCAAGATCACAAAATGCCATGATATTATCAGAATAGTTATCTACAAATCATAAGGAATAAAATGAGACCCATATTGCTATACTATAATTCAAGTTAAAATTTTGGTCAAGAATGGGCCCGTAACCCACAAATGGAATAAAAATTTAATCCATCATGAGGTCCCTTGAAGAACAATGAACGTGTTCTCAAAAGTTGAGCACATATGGTGAATTAATCAAGACCTAAATCAACCCCTAAAGTTTAGGGATTTAAGGACCTAATTTCAGTGTATTTACTATGAAATAGGATGGAAATTGATGGGAAAATTAATGAGAAATTACCAAGGAGTGTTAGTCTAACTCATCTTAGCTTCAATGGATGATTGCCCACTTTTTCCTCTCTTTAAGCTCTCCTTGGCACTAAAGCGCTAGCCGCTAAAGCGGTATCTCAACCGCAAAAGCGGTTGGCAGCTAGGCACGGGTACTGTTAAAACAGCCTTATGGCGCAGCGGACCATGCTACTAAAACAGGACTTAGTCAAATGGTTAAGGTTGCTTAAGCGGCTCATGGTCCCTAAAGTGGCTCAATGAGCGCTAAAGAGGTCATATCAGCTACCAGATACCAAATTTTGCTAAGTCACAAAATTGATTTTGATTAGGTGTTCAAGATTTGTTTGGAACCCCATTCCTACAAATGAACTGTGCTACCATACCAAATTCGACATTTCAGACTTAATGAAACCATAAAAAACTTCATCTAAAATTATTTTGACTAAGTGTGGGGCCTACAACTATAATTATATTTTTCATATAATCCGCCCAATAGCCAAAATTTAGTCCAGAAGCCTTGGGACCTAGACAACGGGTCCCCCATCCTAAATCAACATTGATAGAGTCATCAAAATTATCATCTGAGGTCATCTACTAGGAGTTTTGGTTTGAGACTAAACCTTAAAAAGCAAAAACTCAAAAATAGAAAAATGATCCTAAAAACTATTTGAACTATATGATAATCGAACCGACTGTTCTGGAAGGTCATAAATGACCTACAGCCACTGTAAGGAAGCTCAAAATGTAGAAAATTCATGAAAATCGAGGAAATTACCTAGAGGGTCATTATGATACCCACTACTAAAAGGACTTTTATTTGTGAAAGTAAATGGATAAAAAAGCATGAAAAAAATAAAGGGATGACGTACTGCGCCTGCATGCTCCGAGCAAGACTCCTCAGATAACCTGTAAAAGAAAACAATGCTTTTAAGGGATTTAGCCATAAGTATCCCTTTTTCAACCAACTTTTTTTCTTCACTTCTGAACCAATCAAAACTTAACCTAAACCACTAACTGGCCTCCAACTTAACTGAGAAAGGCTGGTACATGCAAATCCAAGCCACAACACACCGTACCATAGCAATACGAGCATAACCAAGCAAAGACTCATCCAAGACACAAGCAATACAAGGCATGAGTCATGCAACCCACTCCAATATCCAAATATAACCTTTTATTTCCCTTTTTAAACCTACTATCAACTCCAAACCAAAAAGAAAGTCACCTGAGTCTTGTCCTCGCAACTCCATCGCACTAAACTTTAAGAACTGAAGCTGATCCACCAGAATCCACAATGGTAAGCATGAGAATAAGCATGAGAAGACCAATGTCTTCAAACCACTATCAATGTTATAACCTATCTTAATTACACTTCAAACTGATCGCTAAGAGCTTAAAGCACACACACTCACCATAGAATGATCCGCTCTAGGATGTCCTACAAATCGAGGAATAAGACATGCTAAATCTGACTCAAGCGTACTATTTCTACTAAGTATATCGTCCAAAATCCCAATGAAAATTGAAAATCAAGTTTAAGGTTAAAGAAACTAACACTGTGAAATAAAATGACCACGAAACACTCAAACCAGCCATGAACAATACATAAACAACTAACAAACACAAGCAAGCCGAGAGCAATAATAACAACTAGTTACGCCAGCCAAGAACAACATTGAGAGAAACTGAGAATAAGATGTAACAACAATGGTAGCAACACAAACACAAAACAAGAAAAACAACAAATGCATAAAAATAAGGATAGGCAAGATGGCATAAGAACTTACGAAGATGTAAGAACCTAAACGTGTATCAAACGTAAAGGCCCTTACACTTGCAAATACAAAACACCAATCTTATTATGGTGACTACTAAGGGAATCAAATTTACCTTACAACTCCCGTTTCTAAACAAGGTACAATATTGGCTTTTCCAAGCCCTACACTAAAGTTGGATTTTCCAAGCCCTACACTAAGAACTCTCTCTAAGAGAAGTGAAACTCTTAAGGTTTTTCAATATTTCTTCATCAATCAAAAATTAAAGAAAATAAGACCTAATAGAAGACTATTTATAGGCTAGCTTATTACATAACAAAATAACCAAAATACCCTTAATGAGAGGGGAGTCCTTGGTGTGTAAATTAAGGGTTGTCTTGGAGTGTTTTGGAGTGTTTAAACCTTTTCAAAACACTTCAACATTTATTCTCTTAAATAGTCATCATGGCAAGCCTCCTAGAAACCTTCCACACACGAAATTGCTCTATTGAATGTCCAAAATGGATCCTCTATGCATGCTCTTATGTTCTCAAGGTGACCAAAGCTTAAGTCTTTAAGTGTTGGCCTCCAATGATGTCATAAAAATCTATGATGGCTGTTTGGCTTGTATTATCCTCCCCTTCTTGAAAATAATTCGACCTCAAATCCATACCTTGCAAAATCAAAGAGAGGACAAGCAAAAACAACTTCCTTATGGAATGAGGGTTAGGATTAGCATAAATAATTATTTCATCATGCCAAGGTTGCACAAACTTGAAATATAACAAGGATTCTTTGAATTGAATATTAAAAATTCTATGAAAAATGCACAGAGGATTTGGTTATGGGAATCACCAAGAGGTAAGGAAACTATAAAGGTCCTAATGGCATCACATGATTCAAAAGGTAGAATCACCTCCACCTTATGAGCCATAGAACATAATTTTTTCACTACCTCTTCAAGAGACCACACTAAGGGTGGTTCTTTAATTGGTTCTAAAGTCCACAAGACCCATATAGCATTATCACTCAAACAAGTGGACCAATCAATAAGTTCCCAACCTCTATATAAAACAAATCAAAGATTAGCATGGATATCATCATAAACAAAGAGGTAGTATAGAAAGGAATTAAGTATAAGGGCATACACGATCGAAGACAAAGCATTTAAGCACATACACATTCTTTCTTTAGAACACACAGACAACTTGGCATCCACAAGTTGGAATTCTCTCAACTTAAGCACAAGTGTGTCAAGAAAGGATGCACATTTAAGAACATTACCCCCAAGGAGTCAATGACACCTTTGCCATCGGGTTTTTGAGAATGACTAACATTTCTTACCTTTAAGAGTACTCTCATCTTCCAAAAAGAGATTTATATCTTTAGGAGGAATATTGTCACACCATAATGGGTCAGCATATAGGCTATAGACTTCAAGACATGCTATACCATCATTCTCACTACTAGGTTCATTAGTAGTGTTTATATCATCTTTAAACTAGACATTATACCTAAAGAGAGCATGATCTATCTCGCAGGCAGATTTTGAACAAGCAAGTTCACTCTCTAAAAGTGCATCATTATCTCAAGTACACAATTTTCCCTATTATCTAAGCACAGATTAGACTCTTTACCATAAGACAAGCTCATGGGTTCAGTCCTATTCTTTTGACCAATATTTTCAAATTCGTCACACACTTGAGATTCATTAATCACATCACACATAGCCTTAAGTTGTGGGATATTTTCATACATAAGTTGATCAACACAAGTTTCACAATACGATGTACTTTCATTCAACATAATGTCTTCAACACTAGGTGGACACAAATCGATCTTATAAGAAGAGTCAATTCGATCATCAATAGGATCAACTAGTGTATCCACAATCACAACATGTACATCATCATTAAGAGAAAAAGAATTAATAGACTTATAATTAGGCAAGCTACTACTCACACTCAATGGGCTACTAGCCTCACAATCAACATTCACATGCACATAGGTGTAAGAGTTAGCTATTTTACCTTGAATTTATTGAGTATATTCTTCTTTGCCATGGTGTGAAGGTTCCCCACAATCTTTGACAGCAACTAAGATTTCCCTCATCAAATCTTTAATGGAAATCTTATCTTTTGGCACTTGTGCTCCTCCGCTTTCCATTTTGGTACCTACACAAATGTCCTTAGAAATAGAAGAACAAACAAAGTTAGTTTGGTTTGGTGGCAATATCGTCACTTCACTTCTCACAACCTCTTCTTTTTCCACTCTCGGATTGCCACCTTGCACATGATTAATCCTCTTAATCTTTTATTCATCATAATCATTCGGCTTAGAGTAAGTAATCACGACTTTTGGGGACTTGGGCAACATGGATGTAATGAGATGATATCCCCATCGGTATCTTACAACATTAGGAAAATTTTACACATTTGAAACTTTATGTTGTAAAAACAAATCGGCACCCAAGCTTACATGAACATAGGTCAAGGAAAAAATATTTCACCTCACCTCCTCATGGTATTCAAATTGGGAAAATACAACCTTCACCCTCTCTGTAACCTTAAACTCATCCAAGGAATATGGAACAAGTTAAGGTTCTCAAAATAGCCCTAAATAATCAACCATTGATGGAAGGACATAGTTTGTATAGTACCTATCATCTAGCACAATGAGGCAGCCTGGTACCCCACAATTGATCACTTTTCTAGAGTGAACACTCCTTTTTGGATCAACATTGTAAGGCACATGAGTACTCTTCGTCTTTAGAGATGCATGCCCTCTTCTTCTCATGGAACAACCGCCACTATATCTAGTATAATCATTTACACCACTTTGACCTTGGTATGAAGTACTACAATGTGAAGAGTATGAATCTTCACACTCCACACGTGCACTCTCACCATAGTTCTCATAAGCTTTGTGAATGAAGGGGTTATACCTTACACCCATTCTAGGTTCAGCTTAGGTAGTGCAAGACTCCCTACACATCCCAACTTCCACATAAAATCATCACAAGGCTCATTAATATCTCTATGTTCACCATAAAAACTAAGCACTAGATTCAACTCACTTTCTCCCTCAAAACCATAACTCTCAAATTTGTCCATGTCGTGAGCATGGCTATACTCATAGCCCCCATAATTTTCATCATCATCATGGCCATAAAATTCCTTACTACAACAATAGTCTCCCATGTCGTAGTCACAATAATCTGTGGCTATCAAAGACATGTTCCTCCTTATATCACCTTTGGACCTATAAAATGAGCAAACAAGATTAGTAGTATAAGCTCCTCACCAACACTCGTAGGCATTCACCTTTGTGATCCTCACAATTAGAGCAGCAAATATTGAAAGTTGCTTATACTGCGGTAGTCAATAAGATGTCAATCCAACTTAGTAGTTGGAATAGATTCTTGTTTGATTGGCTCAAGACACAAAATAGAAAATTCTTCTTACAAACTTGAAACTAGAAGTTACGACGAATTAAAAATAATAAAAGCACACAAATAATAAAGACATGATGAAAACAGATTCAAAAACTAATTTACAATCAAGTAGATGATTACTAGTTTGTAAATTAGTACTTAGAATCAATAAATGAAACTAAAGAAACTAAGAAATCTGAAATTTGAGTCTAAGGGTCGTATTTTGGGGAGTGATGACGTGGCAACCATGTTCCAGCTTTGGATTGGGTGTTGGAATTGTTGAAATTTGAAATATTTTTCTTGTCTTCAATTTGTAATAATCAATATTCAATTGGAAGAGTGGAAATCAAATTTGGGAGGGAAAAACAAGACTTGGAGCCCTTTTTCATATTCAAAAAGGAGTTTGACTTCTTTGCATGTTTTTGGCAAACACCTTTTTGAAGACCTTTTGTCTCTTTCCTCTTTTGTAAATCTTGGAAAGTGCTCTTACTCCCTTTTGGTAACACAAGACTTTTAAAAGCCCTTTATCCTTTTTCTTTTTTGGTATGTCTTGGACTTAGGTCTTTCAAGATAAACAAAGACCACTCTTTCTTTTTCAACTCTCTTAGATCAAACACCACATCTTGAATGTTCTTGTTCAACAATTTGTGAAGAACATGAAGAACACCAAAAACATTCAAAAATGGTACCTAACCCAACTAAACTCTGAATTGAATGGTTCTTGTTTTTACTTGCTCACGTTGATCTTCCAAATAACAACAACACATTTTCAAGCCACAACCCTCAACAAATTTTGAGATCACCTTTTAAAGCTTCTTCAACCTTCAAGTCCAACAATGGTGTAGAACTCAAACAAACCCGGATTAAGCTCAAATCTTAGATCTAGACCTAATTAGTGTTAGGGAACAATTATCTAACACTAGAAACAACAAAAGACACAAAAAAACACAAGAAATCTAAGCCTCAAGTTTCGGCCTAGGTACAAAAACGGGAACAACTTCTTTTTTGTAAGATTTTCAATTTTGGACATCTCTTCTAATGTTAGGAAAAAAAGATCTAACACTAGAAGAGGTATCCAAAATAAAAAATCTCATAAAAAAAAAGAAGTTGTTCCCATTTTTGTACCTAGGTCGAAACTTGGATCTAACACTAGAACACACAAAACACACCAAATTCAAGATCAAAATTTTGGCCAAGAGCCAAAAAGGGACAAATTGATATTTTATTGAGATTTTTAGTTTATAACACTTTTTTTTATTTTCAAGTTTACAAGCCTAACATTGATCTTTTAGAACAAAACCAAACCTTGCTCTGATGCCAAATGATAAAGGAACGACCACAAAACTCTTGAACCAACCAAGAACAACATGGAAATAACCAACAAATACAAATAAGCCGAGAGCAACAACAACAACTAGCTACGACAGCCAAGAACAACAATGAGAGAAATCGAGAATGATATACCAACAATAATGGCAGCAACACAACCTTGAGACAAGAAACACAACAAATGCATAAAAATAAAGGATAGAAAAGATGACATAAGAACTTATAAAGATGTAAGAACCCAAATGTGTATCAAACGTAATGACCCTTACACTTGCAAATTCAAAAAACCAATCTTCTTACGGTGACTTCTAAGGGAATCAACTTCACCTTACAACCACTATTTTTAAACAACATACAATATCGGCTTTTCCAAGCCCTACACTAAAGTTCTATTTTCCAAGCCCTATACTAAGAACTCTCTTTAAGGCAGGTGAAACTCTCAAGGTCTTTTAATATTTCTTCATCAATCAAAAACTAAGGAAAATAAGACCTAATAGAAGATTATTTATAGGCTAGCTTATTACATAACTAAAGGGACAAAATATCCTTAATGAGAGGAACGACCTTGGTGTGTAAATTAAGGGCTGCCTTGGAGTGTTTAAAGCTCTTCAAAACACTTCAACACTTGTGGTCACAAATAGTCATCAAGGAAAGCTTCCAAGTAACCCTCCACACACGAAATTCCTCTCTTGAATTTCCAAAATGTGTCCTCTATGAATGCTCTTGTGTCCTTAAGGTGACCAAAGCTTGAATCTTTAAGTGTTGGCCTCTAATAATGTCATCAAAAGCTATGATGGTCGTTTTGCTCGTATCACACTATGTCACAGCCTATCATCTGAACATATATCAACTACATTCCATTTGAATTAAAGTAAACCGAATAGGTAAACAAGGAGAAGGCTAATCCAGCCTATAGATAAAACCCTAACTAATATTACTCAAGAAATAAAGGTTTCACCCAAGAGCTACAACTTCCAGCCAAATCTCAACACCAAGGCTAAACCACCCAATCTCAATTATCCAAATCCACCCTGCATATGGGCAAGAATCTACACTCCAAATCTATTATAACCTCCAAGTTGTAATTCTAAGGCATCAAATTTAAAACTAAGCCAACAAGTTTAAACTAACGCCAAATACCCACATGGACCTTAACATCAAAATCAAACATATCCTAACTGGATCATGTCAGAGGCAAAATTGAAATGTAGCTGAAGTATAAATCACAATGGAGGATAAATCAGCAGCTGAAAGCACAAGCAATAAACTCCATATGTATTGGAGGGCATGAACCACCAAAGAATTCCCAAGAACTCACATGGCTGCAACCTATACTAGTAATATCCAAAACTCAAGCAACTCAAAGAAATGCAACCCTTACCAGACACTAGTCAATTCAATACTCCATCTTAGCAATAAATACCTAATTTACAAACTTAAAAAGTGGTCACAAAAAAGATCACCTATCGTCAGCTTGCTTAACTCAACTAGAACAAGAACCATATCTTGGTAAGAATAAAGTACTCAACTCTATCTGATACCAAGATTAACTAGTACCAAGAGATGAACCCAAAAAGCCTAAAAGGTAAGTCTAAGACATCTCAACATCAACATCCATACTACTATCGAGTGATGAACTAGCCAAATTATAAGAATGCATTTCAAATTGGTCAATCTAAAAAATGGGCTACCTAACCAAATAGCCAACTCTAGAACTATAACAAAAACCCAGAAGACTAACTTACTCTCACTACCATATCCCACTTAACAACTGGTTTATCCTCACTAACAAAAGAGGAGAATGACCAACCTTACCTCACTATAAGTGAGAGAAAACCCATCCAACTAAGCTAGCCACCTAGGCCGATGAGCAAAAACTATGAAAAAGGGAATTCATACTAGATTATGCTAATCAAGTTATCTATCAAGCAAGAATCAATAAATAGAAAATAATGACAATAATAACCCAACAATATAAACATCAGTATAAAGAGTAGGTGGTACCAAAGAGAACATTAATAACAAGTACCACTCTAGGACCATAAGAAGGCCAATATGTCAAGGTAAATAGGACTCAAACCCAAATAGTACACCTCGAAGGAAATATGACACAGATCTACTCTATCTACTGCTAAAAAATTCATCTACGAGGGTAGCCATTTATCCATAAAATCTACACCAAGTCACATAATAATCAATATAAATCTACCAAGGCACATAACCATCGATGGGTACCAAAACCCTAAATATATTTAAATAAAAAGGTAATGCAGGAAAAAAGCCACACCTATCACGGTGAGATCTGATGTCACATGCCTGATGTACCAGTGGGAGAATGAATTAGAGTGGGTCCATGCTTAGACTGAGTGTCTGAATCACCAACTGAGGGACTAAGTAAACTACCACTAACTGAATGTGCCACAACACCACGAGACTGATCTGGATGAGATGAATGACTAAAAATACCACATTGAGGACACTCTCTTGACCAACGACAGATCTTTCTACAGTTGTAGCAAATTCTTAAAGTTATAACATTGAGAGAAATATGGGCTGACCTTAATTGTCTAACCAACATATGTTGGGGTCACTCCCTACTAAATTGACCATTTTCTCCATAACCATAACATACCTCAAGAGATTTAGGATGGCAAGGAATACATGCCAACTCTACCTAAAGAACCAAATCATGTCTGGGGATCTCTTTAGGCTAATGACTAATCTTGCCACAACCATGATAAGTTACCAAAATACTTTAAGGTAATGCACCTACTAATTTAGAACAGCTGTCACTACCTACTAATCAACGCAAAATACTGCATGAGGCCCTATAAAAACACTACCTGTCATGATCACAATGACTGTTCTGAGAGCCACCTATAATCTAAAATGCTATTGGTGTAAAACTAATAGGTTGTAAGCAAAGCTAACCTCTATCGAGAGGATCCCTACTTTTCAATGGAATACCTATAGCACTATACTGACTACATAGCCTTTTACCACTATCTTTATAAGTCTCAATACATTCTCTCTATATCGACCTCACATGGCTAACAACCTAAGAGAAAGAAGGCCCAACAACTATCAAATACTTTCATGCCAAATAGAGTGGTAAGGCTTGTCCTCTAATAAAACTATGCTCGATCTCATGCTTTAAATAATATAGCATAGAAATATGCCTGGCCCACTTGAGAAATTCAATCTCATACACTAAAATTGATAGAGAACCCTGCTAAATACCAAAAAATCATTCTAACTTGAGAATTGCTTAATAAACAAGATTTCATCTCTGGGTATGAGGTATTCATAAAAAGACTTGAGATCCCCAATGCACAATCTTGAAAGGATGAAGTAGTCACGAGATCTACTGGATCCTAGGTTGGCTCTAAATCCTTCGATTTATGCTAAAGATCTTCAATGTCAATCCCTGACTCCCTAATCTAGTGTTATTCTAAAACTTTAGAAATGCATGTTGAAGTCTCATCTGCATTTATCGATAACCTTGTATCATCCATTTGGGGTAGAATAGAGTCAAAAAATATACTAAAGGTTCATAAAAATATGGAAACATAATAAGGAGTCAAGAATAAAATTTTCTAAGAATGCATTGTAGCTTCCTAAAGATCGGTTACGAATATCTCTCCACCAATCCATATGACACTCTTTGACACTTAGCTCTTGTACCAATAAATCAGTAAATCTAGGCTATGATACCAATTTGTCATGACCTAATTTCTTAGGTCATGATAGAACCTTCTATAATCCACCAGTAGCTAATCCAACCCATAGTGTGAAACAACTAGTAATGTACTACTAAGAGAAATAGATAAAAATAACTGAATGATTAAAACAAAAGATGAATACATATGTAAAATAGTCCTAAAACTGGTGGAATAATTACAAAAGCTTCTAATATAGCAAGAATATAAAGTGAAACAATAAATTCATATACTAATATAACCCATCTCTGAATACAACATAGAGATTATTCTTGTCCATGAGAGGGGGAATAGTAATACTCCAAACTCCAGGAGCTCACCCTATGTCTTCGATCCATAGCTACTCCACATGATGCATGAAATAATAGAGAGAACCCATACAATAATCTACAGGTTGCAGAACTGTAGTATGAGTACTAGAACGTGATACTCAGTAGGCAACAGCCAACTGAGCCCCTAAGATATAAAAATATAATAATATGCAAGCATAAATGTAATATATAACCAAATACCACAGAAACCAACATAATAAGACTAAGGATGAACTATCCTATTCTATTTGTACTCAAAAACCTAAGCACTATACTATACATTGTTGGACAAAATACAAACAGAGAGCAGAAGAAAGACAGTAGTATAAAGGGACAAAGAATAAATGTACAACATGAATAAATAAAAGAGGAGGGGGATACACAATAATGATATAGTTATATATATGTGTGTGTGTGTGTATTCCTATATAGGACTAACTCCAACATACAACCTTGGGTAGCCTTACTACCATCTTAAGGACTCCTAATCATAGTGGGAACTAGTTCTATCATAATCAAGGTACAATCCAATCATATAATCATGAGACAATTATCCATATTAAACTAATCAAAAGAGAAAGAAATCAAAATCATACCTCAAATCTCTGTATCAGTCTATAATTAACTTGTCATATACTAACCATAATGATAACAATAAAGTAGTCGTCTAGTTAGGAAACAAAATACTCAAACTAGGCCCCATAACTCGAAATTCTCAATCAGCATACAACACACAACAAGAACATTCACAACCTGAAACACCCTAGGTTTTAGCCCTTGGAAATTTCCTGAGCTTTAAGCTCACTATCTTAGTAATGAATAATCACATGAGTCATATGGTATGGGTACGGTTCATAAGACCCTATTCATTGGGTGTCTAATGGATGGTCATTAGGTTTTCGATCTTTGTAATGACTTAGTGGTACATGTCATTAGGGATGGTAATAGATTATTTGGTCGATCTCTCAACAAATTAGAAACTTAGTGACTTGACTTAGATCTGAGTAAGAGTATCTCATAAAGAGTCATAAGGATACGTTACTAGTGGTAAGGTTGAGTCATATTCTATTCAGTGTCTAATCCCTTGGATTCTATCTTGGATATGACTAAACCATATAAGTCGTATGGTCAGGTCACGAGTATGGTTATGAAGTCATATAGTAGGCAGTATATGGGTGTACAGCTCACTATCTTGATGATGACTCAATAGTATGAGTCGTATGTTGTGTTCACGAGTCAATGAGTTGATTCATAACTACTTGCTGTCTTTGAATAGTTATAAGTTGGGGGCACTTTAGACATGTCTCACATACAAGCTTTAAGACCCCATGTCCCTATAATAATTTTTTTCTCATTCATTCCATACTTTACAAGATTAAACATCCTCTTTACTCTCTCAAAATCCTCTCAAGTAAAATTTTCTAGGGTTTCTCAAAAGTGGTCATCTATGGGCTTATAGATTAATTTCTCTCCATGAATCTTTATAATTTATTCATATGGCTCTTCTCTCAGCGTGAGTATACTAAAAGCACTTGTTTATATCATTGTTCATGAATTATTAATGGTGGTTTTGAAACCAAGGTTAAGGGTTTGAATGTATATCATTGAATATTGTTTCCTATGGTTTAAATTGTGATTATGCATGTTTTTAATTATGGTTTGGTACATGTGGGTACATGGGAATGGTGATTTAATTGAGGGGTCACGGTTGAGCCCTAAAATTTATGATTTTGTCTTGGATAATGGTATGCCCTCAACCTATTTGTGAAATTGTCAATGAGAATGATTTTTGTCACATAGTTTTATTATCCTTGGAGTTTTAGCATTTCATAAATGGCTAAACAAATATGAATTGGTTTTGGGTGGTTTCTTATGGTTTTGGAAAGGACTTGGTGGCTATGGTTTGATTATAAATGGTTTTGGTTAATTAGAAATAATGGAGTCTAATTTAGTTTCATGGATTATATGGCATAAGATAATAAACTTGCAAGCTTTAATTTTTGTATGACGATACCAATAGTTAATGACTAATTAATGGAATTTTTGATAAATGGTTGGGAATGTGTAAATAATTTAATATGGTCTTAAAAGGGGTTGAGTATACAAGCCGTGTATGATGGGCATCGTGGGGGGGCTGACATTGGAAACTCATATTTGCTAATGTGAGAGTGGTCTTGGTGACATTGTGCATGATGTCACACTTTATATTTAGGGATATGTACTATTCATATTAGATTATTTTCTTTGGTTTTGTAGCTAATACACACTGGCGCCCTTTCAATAAGGGGATCTTTACCAATATAACCCGTAGGTAGTTTTAGGACGGCCAAGCTACATAACCCAGGTTAAGGATTTAAATGCATGCTAAACTTTGTTCCCTATCCCGACATGATATAATGTATATATGTGATTTCATATGGTTATTTGATTTTGTTTTGAATGATGACACTATTTTTACTTTTATTCTTGAGTTACATGCTAGCGTTCACTTTACTAACCGTCTTTGGGCGTTGTATCCAATGCGATGCAGGAATCGGCCAAACTACTATTTCTCTTGCCCAGTGACTTAGATTCGAGGACATCTTTGAGTCAGATTTAAGTGGTGAGATTCCATACTCCGAAAGGTTCCATTTCATGCTATGGACTTCTTGTTATTATTGTTATTTCATTGGTTTTGGTTTTGGCTATGGTCGGGGGAATGTCCTAATCGGATGTTCTTTGATTCTAGTTAGAGTCTTTGTTGGACTAATATGGGCATAGGTGGTGTCGGTATTTATGTTAGCCTTGGTATTGGTATTGGCATTTGGATTGGAAATGGATGTTTAATTGGTTTAGGTTTTTGACTTTGGTTTTAATCTTACTTAATTTTCTTTAGGTTATTATTGTTCTATCTTGTTATATACTTAGAATTCTTTATACAGAGGGCGTAGGGTGATTACAATTGGTCATTGGTGGGGATCTTTAGTCCTGGTTGAACTTGAGATACCCGACATGACTAGGCCCTAGTTCGATTCATGTCATATTTGTATTACATCCTTAGGTTCATGTTCAATATAGAGTCCACAAAGCCATGTAGAGTAGAGTCTCTTTTAATGGTGCGTAGTACGCAACACTCATACGGGAGAGGCTACAAGGCATTTAGGAATGTTTCTTTTTCTTATATTCTGTTTCTAAGTTATAGAGTGTAAGGTCATAAAATCTTCTCTAATACATATTTTTTTGTATTTTATATCATGCCTTCTAGGCAATTTGAAGTTCACAAAAACACTTTTGTTCCACTTGAGGACAATGTTTATGGGACCCATCCTACTTATGGGGTCCAGACTCAGTTGAGGGGTCCAGTTCCTGATTTCCCTCCTAAAGGTTGCATAATGTGAAAGATCTACTCCATTTTAAAAATAATACCTTGAGGATCCTTCTCAACCGCAATGCCAATCTATTCATATGTTAGTCTATTTATGAGGCTCAATTCTTCAAAATTTACTAGCATTAAGGTTGAGGAGGATCCTCAAGGTTTTATTATTAAGATGTAGAAGATATTCTGTGTTATGCATACTACTAACTTGTAGGGTATGGAATTTTCTACCTACCAACTAAAAGATGTAGAATACCAATGGTAAGAGAAATGGGAACAGTCTAGGGTTGATAATGTCGAGTTAGCCTTGTGAGATAATTTTCTTAATTGTTTTATGGACCACTTCTTTCCTCAGGAGTTGAGAAAGGAAAAGTTGGAAGAGTTTGTTAACCTAAAGCAAGGCAAGATTTCAGTCAAGGAGTATTCCTTGAAGTTTCACCGGGTGTCTGGAGTTGGTTTATAGCATGAAGGCTAAAATGAGAAAGTTTGCTTTTAAGTGATCCCTAGACTTGATTTTGGTAAGTAAGGTTGCATTACTGATCAAATATATGGACATCTCCAGGTTGGTGGTGTACATGAAGTATGCTGAGGAAGAGAAGAAAAAGCAGGCTGAGATAGGGAAAATACAGAGCAATAAGTTTAGATTTTTTTAGCAAGGTTATGGCTAATAGTATAGTGGAAGGGATGGTGAAAAGTGGACCAAGAAAAAGTAGGTCATTTCTGGGTCTTACTCAACAACAAGTTTTCCCTACCCAAAGCCGTCTAGTGAGACATATTTTTATAATAGCAATAATTATAGGGCATAGAGTGCCCAATACCAAGCCAGTGAGGCCCAATCAGCTTCATCCTTCCTCCTTGTTGATTTTATGGTTGATTGCATTGAGGTTACTATGATGAATGAAAGGACAAAAGCTTCAACTATGGTCATCTAGGGCATATAATTAGAAATTTTCTTTTTAGTAAGGTTGCTTCTGGGGCAAATAAAGTTTTGGTTGCCTCTTCATCAGCTCTAGCACCAAAGGGTGCACCATTTAGTTCACAGTGGTCAAAACTGACTCTATGATCTCACTACCTGTTAGGAGTCTGAGGCATCACCTAATGTCGTTATTGGTATATTGGAACCTTTTTCCTGTGATGTGTACTTTTACTTGATCTGGGGTCCACTCTTTCTTATGTGACCCCATTTGTGGCTGTGTATTTTGGTTTTGGTCCTAAGTATGTTTCGAACCCTCTTTTTATTTCTACCTTGATGAGTAACTCTATGGTTTCTAGGAGAGTCTCTAAGGGTTGTGTGGTATCTGTGGTTAGTCAAGAAACTTTGGTCGATCTGTTTGAATTAGACATGGTTGATTTTTATGTCATGCTGGGGATAGATTAGTTGCATGAATGCTATACTTCTCTAGACTTTCGAACCTCTAAGGTCATCTTTAATTCCCAAATGAGCCCATTATTGAGTGGAAGGGTGGCTCCTTAGCTCCTAAGAAGAGGTTCATATTATATGTTAGAGCTTAGAGAGTAATCTCGATGGGGTATCTCTACCATTTAGTATGGGTTAAAGATTATACCTTAGAGGGTCCTTCTTTACATTCTGTCTCAGTGGTAAATGAATTTCCTGAGGTCTTCTCTGATGACCTTCCTAGTGTTTCTATCGATAAGGAGATTGATTTTACGATAGATCTTATTCCAGACACTCATCCTATTTCTATTCCCCCATATAGAATGGCTCTAGCTGAGTTAAAAGAGCTTAAGGATCATCCATCTTAGTGTGTCTCTATGGGGTGCACTGGTGTTATTCATGCATAAGAGGGATGGTTCCTTTCAGATGTGTATTGATTATAGACAGCTGAATAAAGTGATGATAAATAATAAGTGCCCTCTTCTAAGGATAGATGACTTTTTTAATCATCTTCAGGGTGCTATGTTTTTCTCCAAGATTGATCTCTTGTCTGGGTACCATCAACTAAAGATTATAGAGGTGAATATTCCTAAGACTGCTTTTCGTATCCATTATAGGCATGTTGATTTTTGGATATGTCTTTTGGATTGACCAATTCCCTGATAGCATTCATAGACTTGATGAACAAAGTCTTTCATCAGTTTCTAGATTTCTTCATTATCGTGTTCATAGACAATATTTTGTTGTACTTTAAGAGTGAGCTGGATCATACCAATTACCTTCATATTAAATTACAGACCCTGAAAAGGCAGCAGTTGTATGCCAAATTCTTAAAATATGAATTATGGTTGAACGTTGTCACTTTTTTGGGTGATGTCATTTATAGTAAAAGGATCATGGTGGATCCACAGAAAGTTATAGTGGTTAAGAAGTGGCCTAGAACCATGACTTCAACTGATATTCTGGGCTTCTTGTGTTTAGCTAGTTACTATAGGAGGTTTGTGGAAAGTTTCTCTTCTATAGCTACCCATTGACTAAGTTAACTTAGAAGAAGGTAAAGTTCTCAAGGTCTGATGATTGTGAGGGTAGCTTTAAAAATCTAAAGCATAAGCTAACTTCATCTCTGATCTTGACTTTGACCAAAGGTACATATGGGTTTATGGTCTATTGTGAGGCATCCCTATAGGGATTGGTTGCATCTTGATGCAGCATGACAAAGTTATAGCTTATGCCTCTAGACAATTGAAAGTGGATGAGAAAAATTTTCTGAATCATGGCTTGGAATTGTTGGCTGTGGTATTCACGTTGAAAATCTAGCATCACTATTCGTATGGCATGCATATAGATAATTTTTAGATCATAAGAGCCTACAGTGTGTGATTACTCAGAAATAGCTAAACCTCAGGCAAAGGAGATGGCTTAAGCTTCTCAAGGATTATGACATGAGTCTTCACTACTATACAGGTAAAGCTAACGTGGTTGTTGATTCTCTTAGCAGATTATCCATGAGGAGTCTAGCTCATGTAGATGAAGGGAAGCGGGAGCTGGTGAAGGATTTTCACCATTTGGCTAACCTTGGAGTTTGCCTTTTGGACTCTGAGGATGGTGGTGTGTTTGTTCAGGAGATGGTAAAGTCATACCTAGGTGCTGAGATGAAGGAGAAAAAAGTGTTAGATCCTATCTTGATGTGGATCAAAGGTGATATAGGTGGGCAAAAAGTAATACCCTTTGAGGTTAGTGGCGATGGTACCTTGCGGTACTAAGAAAGGTTGTGTGTTCCCAAAAGAGATGGATTATGAGAGAAGATCTTGAATGAGGTGCATGAGTCATGCTATGTTGTTCATCCTGGCTCTATGAAAATATATCATGACATTAAGGAGATATAATGGTACAACAATATGAATTAGGATATGGCTAGTTTTATTGATAGGTACATGGTGTGCCAATAAGTAAAAGTCGAGCACATGAGGCCTGGAGGGTTGTATCAAGAGATACGGTTTCCTGTATAGAAGTGGAAAGTGATAAACATGGATATCGTTATCGGTCATCCTTGGTCTCAAAATTAGTTCAATTCAATTTAGGTCATCATGGATAGGATGACTAAGTCTGCTCACTTCTTACCAGTAAAGACAAATTTTTTGGTAGAAGATTATGCGATGTTGTATCTCCGTGAGATTAAAAGTTGCATGGGGTTCCTATTTCTATCATTTTGTATCGTGGTATATAGTTTTCATCTCACTTTCAATGGTTATTTTAGAAAGGTATAGGGACCACAGTGAACTTTAGTACTGCTTTTCACCCACAGTCGGATGGGCAATCAAAAAGGACTATTCAAATATTGAAAGATATTCTTTGAGCTTGTGTGATTGACTATGGTGGTAGTTTGTTTGAGCATTATCCTCTTATAGAGTTTGGATATAATAATAGCTACCACTCTAACATTGGGATGGCTCTATTTTAGGCCTTATATTGTAAGAGGTGCAGGTCTCCTATTTAGTGGTTCGAGGTTGGTGAGGTAGAGATGTTTCAAATTTGGTTCACCAATCCATCAAAAAGGGAAAGAGGGTTTGGTATAGGCTTAAAATCATACAAGGTCTCCAAAAGTCGTATGCGGATATGAGGCATAGAAAGTTAGAGTTCGAGGTTGGGGATAGAGTATTCTTAAAAGTGTCTCCCCTGAAGGGAGTGATACAGTTTAGGAAGAAGGGGAAGCTTAATCCCCTATATATTGGGTCGTACTTGGTTCTAAGAAGGGTTGGCAATGTTGTGTATGATTTGGATTTTCCTTCTAGTTTGAGCTTCATTCACCCAGTGTTCTATGTTACTATGTTGAGGAAGTGTGTGGGTGTTCCATTGTAAATTATGCCTATAAAGATATTGGTATTTTTTATCTGCTATCTTATGAAGAAGTCCCTTTTAAAATTTTGGATCAGTGGGTTTGTCGGTTGTGGACCAAGGACGTATCTTAAATAAAGGTTCTATAAAGAAACCACAATGTAGAAGAGGATAAATGGAAAGCTGAAGAGGACATAAAGTTCAAATATCCATTCCTATTTCCCGTTCTAAAAAATTGTGCCTAAGGTATGTGTTGATCATGACATATTTATTTGCATTCTTTGTTAAAAGTAGATTATGATAAACTTGGTAATCTATTTTCTGTCTTAAAGGTAAGCATAGAGATATTTGGGGGTTTGATCGTGCTAGTCACTGCCTTGTCCCATTATTTAAGGAAGAATAATCCAAATGAGGGAGAATTGAAACACCCTAGATTTAGGCCCTTTGAAATTTCCTAAGCTTTGAGCTCAATTTCTTGGTAACGACTCATGATACGAGTTATATGTTGTAGGTATGATGTAGGTGACCCTAGTTATTGGGTGTCTAGTAAATGGTGGTTGGGTTTTCTATCTTGGTAACAACTTAGTGGTATGGGTTGTTAGGGGTGGTGATGGATCGTTTGGTCGATCCTTCATCAAATCAGAAACTTAGTGACTTGAATTGGCTTTTAGTATGAGTTGCTCACTAAGATCCATGAGGATAGGTTACGAGTGGTAAGGTTGATTCGTATGTTTTCCAGTATCTAACCCCTTGGGTTCTGTCTTGGAAATTACAAAATGATACAAGTCGTATGGTCAGCTCACGAGTGGGATCATAAAGATGTATAGTGGGTAATGTGTGGGTGTCCAACTCACTGTCTTGGTGATGACTCAATGGTATGAGTCGTATGTTGTGGTCATGAGTCAAGGGGTCAACTCATAATCACATGCTATCTTTTTGTAATTTTAAGTTGGAGACGCTTTGGACATTTCTCACATAAAAACCTTAAGACCCCACATCCCTATAACACTTTTTGGTCATTTATTCCACACTTTACAAGATTAAACATCCTTTTTACTCTCTCAAAATCCTCTCAAGAAAAATTGGCCAGAGTTTCTCCAAAGTGGTCATTTAAGGGCTTATAGTTAGAGGCTTTGTCGGACTACTATGGGTATGGGCAATGTTGGTATTTGTGTTAGCCTTGGTATTGCTTTGGGCATTGTGATTGAAAATAAATGGTGGATTGGTTGTGGTTTTTGACTTTAGTTTTAAGCTTATTTTATTGTCTTTAGGTTATTATTATTTTATCATGTTATATGCTTGGAATTCTTTCGACAGAGGAAGTAAGGAGATTACAGTTTGGCATTGGGGGTAATCTTCAGTGCTGGTCGGACTTCAGATACCCAACATGAATAGGCCTTGGTTCGAGTCATGTCATAACCTATATTTATGCAATTTCACTTAAGGCTGATAGATATAGAAACCAAATAACATATTGGTGATAGGCAATGTGCATGTATGAATAAATCCAATTCAAATCCATAATACCATAATCGATCCAAGTGCCATCAAATAACCCAGTGGCAGGACCTACAATGATATTTCTTATTTGGAACAATGTCTCATGGGTGAAGGGGGTCCTATTAGATTTGGAAGTATTCATATACACTGACCTAGTCCCAATCTAAGATTTCCAATCATCATCATCATCAATCTACTCTGTCCAGCTCTAGAAAAATGTATATATATAATAAACACACAAACTCGAACCATGGCTAAAAGAGTGTAAGACTATAAATCCGCTTCCCGAGGTTAACTCCAGGACTTTTAAAAGGGATTCTTTCATAATGGGAATCATACCACTATAATGAATGATTCATGAGCTTTTGAGATTAAGAATGATGTTTTAGAAATTTGTTCAAGACAAATTTTGGTCCACAATTTTATCCTTATCTTGAGTTTATGTTAGCGCTCACCCGCTAACCCTTCTTTGGGCCGCTGTATCCCTATGCAATGCAGGAACCGACCATTCTACTCCTCATGCATAGTGAGTTTTTATCTTTCCAGAAAACTCTATTTCATATTTATTGATTTTTTAACATATTTTTGTTAATTTATTGATATTGGTTTTGGCTATGGTTGATTGCATGTCCCAACCAGATATTGGTTTTCTTTTGGTTAGAGGCTTTTGTGGAACTACTATGGGTTAGCCTGGGTGGGATCGGTATTGGTGTTAGCCTTAGTATTGCCATTGGTATTGGGGTTGATAGCATTGGATAAAATTTCTTACTATTCCATTCTTTTATGTTATGCATGGAACTTGGTTTGGTTATTATTTTGGTTTTGGTTTATGATTTGGTTATAGCCATCGGTTGGTTTAGGGATGGTTGGACTCATTAGGGTTGGTCACTATTATAGACCTATCCAAGAGTCTGGATTTTGATAGTTATACACTATCTTGTTATATGTTTGGAATTCATCTGACTCAGAGTATGCGCTGGATGATTTGGTTGGGTATTAAGGGTGATCCCCGATCCTGGTTGGACATGACATGGCCATTACAACAAGGCCCCTAGTACAGTCGTGTCAAATTGGTATCAGAGCTTTAGGTTGATGGTCAATTGGGAGTCCAGAAAGCCATGTCGAGTAGAGTCTCTTTTAGGGATGTGTAGCGTGCCACACTCATAAGGGAGAGGCTACAAGTCATTTAGGAATGCTTTACTTTCTTGGTATTCTATTTCATGATACAAGATCTAAGTTCCTTTCTATTCTTGGTTTGTTCACTTTTTAGATCATGCCTTTACGATTTGGAACACAAGGAAAATCATTTGTCCCATCTAACAATAATGTAGAAGGGATATTGGGGATCCATACTCGGTCTGGGGGTCCAATCCATAATATTTATGCAGTTCTACTGGTTGCTGCTAGTCCTCTTCAAGGTGAGGTAACAAATTGGGAATTTCAAATATTGATTCATACTATTGCTCAGTTGGTTTCTTCTTAGGATGAGTGGGATACATCTATTGTTTAATCTGTTGAGGCTACAAGGGTTGTCCAATTTATGAAGATGAATCCTTTTACTTTTACTCGTGTAAAGGTAGAGGAGGATACGCATGGCTTCTTGGATGAAATAGAGAAGATATTCAGGGTGATGTAGGCCATAAATATGGAAGGGTTGAATTTTGCAGCATAATAGCTCAAGGATATTGCATACCAGTGGTATGAGGAGTGAGATAGGGATGAGGTGATGTTGAGGAGTTGTCCTTATAGGATACTTTCTCAAATACTTTCCTAGATTGCTTCTTTCGTCAATCTAGGACAAAGAAAAATATTAGTCAAGGAATATGCCTTAAAATTTCATCAGTTGTCTAGGTATGCTCCAAAATTGGTATCTGATATGAGGGCAAGGATGAGAAAGTTTGCTTCTGGACTGTCTCGAGAATTGATCCTTGAAAGCAAGACTAAGTTACTGATCAAGGATATAGATATGTCTAGGTTGGTGGTTCATATACAACAGGTGGAGGAAGAAAAGAGGAAACAGGCAAAGTTTAGGAAAAGGCAGGGTAAAAAGTTTAGGTCTTCTAAATAAGGTGGTGGGCAATATCAAGGTAGTCAGGATGGAGGTAATTGGCTAAGGAAGAAGTAGTGGAGTTATAGTTCTTTCTCTTCTGCTAGTGCCCCTTACCCAAAGCTTTCGGGTGATAGGCTAGTGCCCCTTAGCCAAAGCCTTCGGGTGATAGGCTTTAGCAGAGTGGTGCTAATTTTTAGGCATAGGGTTTCTAATCTCTAGAGAGAAGGGAATAGTAGGCTTTTTCATGCCGTCTTTGTTGGTTCTATAGTCATCTTCATCGGGGAGTTTGTGATTAAGGGAGGGATAAATGTTTTAAATGAGGTCATCTAGTCCCTATACTCATAAACTATGCATTTGGTAAGGATGCTTCGGTAGCGGTCAAAGCTATAGTTTCTTTACGTTTTGCTCCTGTACCTAGTGGTGCTGCTTCTGCGTTTGATCCTACTTCTGGTGTTGGTGCTGGTCGGAATAAGTTATATGTTCTTGCATATTGACATGAGTCTAAGGCATCTCCCGATGTCGCGACTGTTATGTTACAACTCTTTTTTCGTGATGTGTATTGCCTACTTGATCTGGGTTCACACTTTCTTATGTTACCCAATATATGGTTGTATGTTTTGTTTTGATCCTGAGGTTATTTTGGATCCTTTCTCTATTTCTACCCCAGTAGATGACTCTATTATTGCTAAAAAAATCTATAGGAGGCGTGTGGTATTTGTTTGTAGTAGGCAGACTTTGATTGATTTGTTTGACCTGTATGTGGTGGATTTTGATGTTATTCTAGGGATGGATTGTCTGCACTCTTGTTATGCATCCTTAGATTATTGAATCTGTAAGGTTATCTATAGTCTCCCTAGTGAACCGATTATTGAGTGGGAGGGTGGTTCCCTAGCTCCTAGGAGAAGGTTTATTTCTTACCTTAAAGTTTGGAGATTAATCTCTAAAGTGTGTCTTTATCACTTGGTTTGGGTTAAAGATTATAATTCTAAAGTTCTTTCTTTACACTCGCTTCTGGTGGTAAATGAGTTTCCCGAGGTCTTTACGGATGATCCTCCTGGTGTTCCTCCGGAAAGGGAGATTAAGTTTGGTATTGATTTGGTTCCTGATACTTGTCCAATATCTATTCCTCCTTATAGAATGGCTCCAGTTGAGTTGAGGGAACTCAAGGAGAAACTTAAGGATCTTTTGGATAAGGGGTTTACTCTTCCTAGTATATCCCCATGGGGTGCACCGATGTTGTCCATGTTCAAGAAGAATGGTTCCCTTTGGATGTGCAGTGACTATCGATAGCTAAATAAGGTATCAGTCAAGAACCAGTATCCTCTTCCAAGGATAGATGACTTTTTTGATCAACTGCAAGGTTCCAAATTCTTTTCTAATATATATTTGGTGTGGGTATCATCAGCTTAAGATTTAGGATGAGGATATCCCTAAGACGGCTTTTCGAACTCGGTATGGGCACTTTGAGTTCTTAGTGATGTGTTTTGGGTTGACTAATGCCCCAACAATATTTATTGATTTGATGAACAGGGTTTTCAGGCAGTTTCTGGATCTTTTTATTATTGTGTTCATTGAAGACATCCCAGTGTATTCTAAGAGTGAGATGGATCATGATAATCACCTCCATGTGGTGTTACAGGCCTTGAAAAAATGGTAGTTGTGTGCCAAGTTCTCCAAGTGTTAGTTTTGGTTGAATGTTGTAACTTTTCTTGGTCATATTATTTCTAGTGAGGGGATCTTGGTGGATCCAAAAAAGATGGTTATGGTTAAAAAGTGGCCTAGACCCACTACTCTAACCAATATTCGAAGTTTCTTGGGTTTGGCTGGGTATTATAGGAGGTTTGTTGAGGGGTTTTCTTCTATAGCTGCCCCATTGACTATGTTGACTTAGAAGAAGGCAAAATTTTCTATGTTAGAAGCATGTGAAGGGAGTTTTGAGAAGCTTAAGGATAAGCTAACTTCGGCTCCGATTTTGACATTGCTTGAAGGTAATGAGGGGTTTGTGGTTTATTGTGATGCGTCCCGGGTGGGACTTGGTTGGGTTTTAAAGCAACATGGGAAGGTGATTGCCTATGCTGCCAAAAAGTTGAAAGTGCATGAGAGAAACTATCCTACTCATGATTTGGAGCTTTTAGCTGCGGTTTTTTCTTTTAAAATCTGGCGGCATTATTTGTATGGAGTGCACGAGGACATTTTTCTGATCATAAGAGTCTATAGTATATGTTTGGAATTTATCCGACTCAAGGTATGCGCTGGACGATTGGGTTGGGTATTAGGTATGGTCCCCGGTCCTGGTTGGACTTGGGATGCTCATTACGACAACGACGCCAGTCGGATTGTATTAGATTTAAATACCTAATTCTAAGAATTTATCACAAAATAGGTTGGAAATTGAGGGAAAATTAATAGGAAATGACTTTGAAGTGTTAATGTAGCTTACCTTAGCTTCAATGGATAATTCCCCACTTTCCCCTCTCTTTTAGCTCTCAAATTGGTGTAAAAATAGTGAAGGAAATCATGGAGAATTGGGTTAATATAGGGGATTTAAGAACCCGCAGGTGCTGCTAAAGCGGCATCTCGACCGCTAAAGCAGTCTGGTAGATACGCACGAGTATTGCTAAAGTGACCCATATGGTGATAAAGCGTTGTCCTCTTATGCGACCCCCCTGTTGGTAAAGCGGGACTTAGTCAAATATCCAAGTCTTCTTAAGTGTCTCATGGTCTCTAAAGCCTCTCCAAGAGAGCTAAAGTGGTCATATCAGCTACCAGATACCAGATTTTGCTAAACCAAAAAATGGACTTCGATCGAGTACTCAGGATTTATTTTGAACCCCATGTGTGCAAATGAACTATTCTACCATACAAAGTTCAACATATCAAACTAGTGCAACCATCAAAACATTCATTCCAGATTGTTTTGACTAAGTGTGAAGCCCATACCTATACTTTTATTTTTCATATAATCTACCCAATATTCCAAAATAATTTTGGAAGCTTGGTACTTAAACCAAGGCTCCCTTTAGCCTAAAATAAAAATTATAGAGTTGATGGCACCATTTGAATTCTCATTCGAGGTCATCTACTAGGAATTTTTGTCTGAGACCAAAATCTAAATAGTGAAAGCTCTGAAGCAAGAAAATGAGCCTAAAACCCAAACAAACTATTCGATAACTAAACCGACAATTTTGGTAAGTCATAAATGACATATAGCCACTGTGAAGAGGCTCAAAATACTGAAAATGCACAAAAATTAAGGAAATGACCTTGAGGGGCATTATTGAGCTCACCCTAAATTCAAAAGACTCCAAGCTGTAGGAAAAATCACGGTCCATGGGTTGCACTGGAATAGGATATGTGCCTAATGGGTACAAAAAAATAGTAGTGAGTAGAATCCACTTTTACTCAAATGGCATTATAGGATGACCAATAAAACTAAACTAAACATATAAAGAAAACTATGAGAAATGCTTCACCTGTATACCGAAAAGTTTCTAATGATGGCTCAAGTCTTACAACTCCTAACAATTTAAGTATAATTACATTAATAGGATAAGAAGTACCAACACTACATATATAGATATCAGCAAGATTAAACTTCAAAATATCTATCATATAAGATAGATGCTAGTGATTCAATCCAATGAATTGATATGTATGAAGTGTTTTGTATGTTCACCTTGTAAACACCTTCTGAGCATAAGCTTCTAGGAGAGGACCCATGGGGGGTTTGCAACCCATATACTATCATAATCTCATCAAAACCTTATTTGCACATCCCTCAGTTAAGCCATTTCATAATGTGTCTTATTTTTCTTTTACAAAAATAGTTTTTTCTGAGATATCATTTCAATTAATATAGATGAACGAATTAATATTCTTGCTGATAACCATCTTAACAACATGCAATAAATTTACTCAACAATGATATAAATGATCTTAAGTCACCTCAAATCTCAATACATCATGATACAAGTCCTCTCATGGTAACCCAATAGCAAAGAATCATGTGAACATCAATAATATAAATCCAAACCCCTATACGGGTATCACAATCATAACAAAGAACAAATAATGCTCAAACAGGACTAATAAAATCCCTACATAGGAATCTCAATGATAATAATCTCCCAAATCAAATACTAAGGTTCATATAATCTCCCACATGGGTAACATAATAAATAATGATCTCAAAAAATGGATACAACAATAAAATCCCCAACCTATAGCATACTTTACATGAATGATTAACTACTCATCTCGATCAGAAGAAAGTTAAGCCATAATCTACCTCAAACGATGAGCCCATACCCCTTAACAAAAAGGCTCCACCTTTTGAATGGCTTATGAACACTCTCGATCTATAAAAATGGATTTTGTATGAGATTAGAAGTCTATTGGTACCCAAATTGGCACACTTTAGTGTCGGGTCCAAAATCTCTTCAAAAATTGATCCCAAAAATAAAAGGGTAAAATGGAATTTTAATAAAGAATCAAGTTACCCATACTTTAGTAGCTCTAAATATGAAATCCATAAAAAACAAGTTAAAATCAATCTTGAAATTATTGAAAAAATAATTTCTCACATTACTGGGTAAAACCCAAAATTGCAAGTTTAAAATCCAAGCTTTAAAGATATTTTTGTAAGATAATCAGTAGGTAAAGATAAAAATTAGGTTTCAGGACTTACCCAAATATTTTTGAAAAAAATACTTTGAAATTGCTTATTTTGAGGTTCCAAATCTCAAAAATATAGTTGGAATCACGAAAATTAGAGGTATTTATACTATTCTATGAATAATACCTAACAACTGTAGAACCCATCACACGATTGTGAGGGTCAACTTTGATCATAACAAATTTAGCCATAGCAATCGCGTCACCTGTGACATGATTTTTGGGGTCAACATTGATCATAATAAATTTGCTCATAGTAATCGAGGGTGCAATGGGCGGCATGGGTTACTTAGAAGACTTAGGTCGCTTTGGAAGCAAAAAAAGCATATACCACTTGGGAGCCTTAGGTAGCATGGGTTTCTTGGGAGTCTTAAGCTACTTGGGAGGCATGGGTGGCATTGAGTGTGCCTCATGACCATGATGAATAGCTCGTCCGAGGCCACAACTAAATCTTCGTGATTTCTTTATACCATATTGAGATTGTGATGAGTCATCTGGTCAATCATTGACACCACAACATGAGGCCACACAACCACAATAATGGACTATATGTTGTAGTAGAAAACTGTACCATTAGTGATCTTAGACAAGAAATTATCTTGATTGAACCCTTGAGATTCATTTGGAACCTCACAAAAATAAGTCGATAACATTACTAGGCTGATTTTAATAATTTGAACTCAATAGAACCGCTAAATTTATCAAGAGAGGTTATTATTGACAAGTTATATACCAAGAACCTTTTTATCCCAAATAAACTAATTTAACGTATAAATGCTCAATACTTAAAATATCATCTTAAAACCCTAACCAATCATGCTACTAACCCAAAATCGAAATTTCAAAGAAAATAGAATTAACAGAATCCCCATTTTATGCACAAATCATAAAATGTTAGATGAAGTCAAATATATCACTTTAAAGGGTACTCAAAACCTCTAATTCACATAAATTATTCACAAATTTATTAAGAAACTAGGGAAAGTAGAAAAATGGTTAAAATACAAAAAGAGTTAAAAATCACCATCAGAGTTGTTACAATTTCAGGTGGCTAAATTTAGGTGTGTAATAAGTCTTTCTTATTTTACTACAATGTTAAGGAGATTATCATGTGGAAACTAGATATTTGAGTTCTTCAATCAAATTTAACAGCATCTACTAACAGACTTTAGGATCACCAATATTCTCACACTTTCTTCATACTATATTTTAAAGTGTTTGACTAAGAACACTAAAAGTGGTGTCATATTTGAAGAACAAACATGTAACTTATTGAATAGTTATCAAGAATATTTTTGTAACATCTCAAAAAATCCAAGCCAAGGCTGGAACCATGCTTCAAGTAAA
Source organism: Capsicum annuum (assembly GCF_002878395.1). Lineage (NCBI taxonomy): Eukaryota > Viridiplantae > Streptophyta > Magnoliopsida > Solanales > Solanaceae > Capsicum > Capsicum annuum. The sequence continues at coordinate 4,701,012 of NC_061112.1, forward strand.
TTAAGGATTAAACATCAAGTTTTAAGAATATGAGAAGAAATTTGGCTATGTACCAAGGCCACAAGAACTTCCTATCACTTAACCAAGCTAAAACCTGTGTTACCAATTGATTCCTCAAGAAATAATCTGCTTCAAGTAAGCATAACTTCTAGATTCTAAAGCATATCTGAGCGTCCGACCGACCAAATAATAGATATTTGAATTATCTTTCCAATGCATTGAGTTTTTGCCTTAATCCCGTATTAGGGTGAAAAGTTATTTCCTTTTTACAGAAATATTTCTCTATAGTGAGATATCACGAGCCAAACCACAACAACGGTTACATAATATGATCGTACAATAGTCTCATCTGATTGAGAGAACTCCAGCATTTGAAAGCTGATAAGTGTACCTTACTACTACAAGAGGAAACCACGATCGTGCTTTGAACCATGATCCTAGGAACAATTGTGAGTCCCATAAATTCTCCTGATTTAACCTTCAAACCTACGAACTACGGTACGACCGTAGGTAGATCCTACAATTGTAAGAGGGCTCATCAGATCATGTTTAGAGAGATCTCATCCAGCTCCCAACCATAAGTGCAAGCCATGATCCTTGGCTGGTCCCACAAACATAGGAAGATCCCGTATGTCCCTCGCAGTAGTTTCAATTACAAATTTTAAAGGGGCATATCAATCTTTTACCATTTTTTTAACATCAAAACCATATTATTTTGGGTATTTTAAGGATATTTATTGGGTTTAACATTACCCTAAGCCCTAATTACTTAGAACAATATCCAAAACATAGTTTTTAATAGAGAAAAGATATGATTTCTTTCCCTAAAGCAGAGCTAGGGTTCATCTTCTTCAAGCTACCAATTCCAAAGAATTCTTCAATTTTTCCATCTCTAGGTTTGTGAGATTTTATCAATGGGTCCCCTCTCACCCATTGAGTCCAAAAATTAACCCAATTACCTAGTTCAGATCTTTTTTCATAGTTTAGGGTTTATGTACATTGGCAAATTTATTAATATCTAACACCTTGGTGTCATTGGGTTATAATCCCCGTTTTATTATAAATTTTAGTATTACTATGTGACCATGATCATAAACCCTAGATATATTGTGAAATCTATGATTGTTGGACTTAAGTCATTGAATTTTAAATCCATTCAATTTATGGAATTGGCATAATAGTTGCATTTTTGTAGACATGGTGGGTTATGAACACCCAATGACATAGGATTTCATGCATACATTTTTTGGGTACTATGTCCCTAATTTACATGGTCTGAATACTTTTAGATAATGTTTTTATTTTCAGTCTTCAGATTATTATTAGCATTGAGTATTGTAGTTATCAGTGTCATTCAATTGGGAATAATACTTGGCACCTAGCGGACACTTAGATGAAGGCTCATCCACTAGTTAGGATTATACCTCTAGTAGTAGTCCCTAAGTCCTAGAGCTGGGATGCCGGTATAGGTTGGAAAAAGTAATCCATCAGACCAAGCTGCACACTTTAGTCTTTTTGCACATAAGTTTAGTTGATATACATTAGTCAGTGTTCATACCCTTGGTAAGGTACTAAACATCTCCCAACAGGGGTATCAGGTTGGACCTCGGTTATCTCAGATTAGGGTATATTGGTTATAAGTAGCTCCCACAGTCTAGTCCACATTTTACCCTTCAAATCCAGATTCTTATATGGACATATATTTAGTTATTTAGTTCATACACATGTCCATTACTTAGTCTTGCATTAGCTATTATGTTATGTGTACCATGTTCAGCTTATATAGATTATTTTCTATCTCATATAATCAGTACATTCATTGCATAGATGGCATATTTCTATTACAGATGCTCAGTATCCAGATTCTGCCTAGTACGATCTCTTACAATACCAACAATAATATTTTGGTGAGTCCTCATTATGCAAGGGCAAGTGTCAGCATTTCATTTTGTCTTTGTCGTTTCCTATTTTAAGACAGCTAGAGTTAACTGGGGGCCTATTCCAGCAACTCATGTTAATAGAGGCTTTTAGAGTTGTAGTTAGATGTTCAGATTATGATCTCAGATTCTATTATTATTGATTGTCTTTATTTTGAATATTTGTTTCACTAGTTAGTTCAGCTTCTACATAAGTGTTTTCAGTTATTTTTTATACTCTTAGAGTCATTCCAGGCCATAGGTTAGCTTGGGGTCTCTTATAACTCTAACCATCAAGTTACTTCTAGGGGTAGTATTGGGTCGTAACTATCACGACCCAAACCAGGGCCTAGACATAACAGGTACCTCAAGTCCACTAAGGATCAAAGACCACCCCTATTAGCCTAGCGAACCAGAACACAATAACTAGTAGCAGATGAATTCCAAAGAAATAACAAGATAGAGCTAAGTTCAAAACATATAGCAAGATAGAGTTGAGTTTCCAACATATAACAAGATAGAGAAATCTGTATCAAGAGGGATATAAAAATCCACAATAGAATCCACCCACACTTTGTCCACAAAAGCCTCTAAGAAACCAAATATCAACAAAAGTTAGGACATACCCCCGACCATAGCCAAATATTGATCGAAATAGTCTAACACATATAAAGAATAAACCATAAAATAAAGGACTTCTCACTACTTCAAAGATGACTTTCGAACAATCCATAAATAACTTATCACTATGCAGAAAAAGAAAAAGTGTCTCAGAACTCTACATCGCATGGGGATACAGTGTCTGAGAAAGATTAACAGGGTGAGTGCTAGCATGTAACTCAGAGAAGGGACAAGATAATGTCATGATCAAGTCAATCCAAAGTCATTCAAAATCATACACATATAATCATATATATATATATATATAACATGCCAGGATAGAGAACATGTTTTAGCATGAGATTTAAAACATTAACCTAGACTATATAGCTATCCCGTCATCTAGTCAACCACGGGATATATGGGTTCAGTTCCCCCTACTGAAAGGGACCTAGTGCGTGTTAGCTTCATGAACCAGAGATATCAAAAGAATACCAGTTTCTAAAGGTTATGTCATGACTCGTGACTTCTGGGTATGAGTCATTGCCTGGACTCATAGTCTAGACAGTGACTCAGGGCACCTTATTGTTGACCCTATGAGTCATACCATACGACTTTTAATATGACATTACGACTCATAGGGTCCTATCCGTACTCATGACAGAAATATTATCAATCCACTAGTTTGGTCAGGAGTCCTCCATAAGACTCGTGACCTTACCTTACAACTCATAAGGTAGGGGTTGTAATCAGAACAATAACTTGGGTACCTACACTGGTAAGGCTATAATTAGGGGCCTACAACTCGTAATGAGTCTTTATGACTCATTAGGCGAGTCATTACCTGGGTAGTGAGCACAAAAGTAAAGAAATTTTTAGAGGCAAAAATCTAGGTTGTTACATTACCCCCCCCCCACCCAGATTATTTGTCAATGAATGAGAAGTCAAGGCATCCATTAGCATGATTGTAAGACAATAATGCTATCACAAAACCTTTAACAAAGTCAAAAAACAAAAAGAGTAGGAAAACCCATACCTTAAGCATAATTATCCAACCCGGGGAACAAGAATAGATATCTGGACTTCATGTCCTCTTTAGCCTCCCAAGTAGCTCCTTCCACCTTATGGTTCCTCCGAAGGGCTTTCAGTGAAGCCACATCCTTATTTCTTAAACGACAGACTAGCCTATCAAAAATCACAACTAGGACTTTCTTATGAGACAAGGAATCAAAAATACCACACTCTCAATATGCGCTACCAAAAAAAGATCATCCACACACTTTTTCAACATTATTACATGAAAAACCTGATGAATAGAACCAAAAATTGAAAGCAAATCCAATTTATACACAACATTGCCCACTTACCTGAAAATGAAGTACGGGCCAACATAACGGGGACTGAGCTTCCCCTTCTTCCTAAATCTCATCATTTCCTTCATAGGAGATACCATCAAGAACACCTAATCACCAACCTCAAACTCTAACTCTATTAGCCTCACATCCGTATAGGACGTTTGGCAACTCTGAGCAGTCTTAAGTCTATCCTGAATTACCTTCACCTTCTCCATGTCTTGGTGAACCATGTTTGGACCGAACAATCTAGTCTCACCAACCTCAAATCACCCAATAGGAGATCTATACCTCCTACCATAAAAAGCCTCAAATAGAGCCATCCCAATACTAGAGTGATAACTATTATTGTAAGCAAACTCAATGAGAGGCAAAGGATTCTCCCAACTACATCTAAAATCAATCACACAGGCCCTTAGCATATCTTTTAAATTTTGAATGGTCATCTCTGATTGTACATCTATTTGAGGGTAGAATGTGGTGCAAAGGTTCACTTGTTTACCCAAGCCATGATGAAACAAATGCCAAAAGTGAGAAGAGAATTGCGTACATCAATCGAAAATAATGGAAATTGGGGCACCATGCAATTTTTTGATCTCCTGAATAAATAACTTAGCATAATCCTCTCCAGAGTAAGTAGTCCTCACTAGAAAAAAGTGCACAGACTTCGTCTTCCTATCCGCTATTACCCAAATCACATTATGCTAATTTTGAGTCCGTAAAAGACCAGTAATAAAATCTATGTTGATCATTTCCTACTTCCACATAGGCAACTCAATATCTTAAGATATGTCGCCAAGCCTCAAGTACTTAACCTTCACTTGCTGACACACCATACACTTAGCCACTATGTTACTCACATCCTTCTTCAAATTTTTCCACCAATAGATCTCTTTCAAGTCATGATACATCTTCGTCAAACTAGGATAAATTGTATACCTCGACTCATGAGCCTCAGCCAAAATACTTTCTCGTATCCCATCAATAACCAAAACACACAACCTACCTTGATACCTCAGGATGCTATCTCCATCAATCTCAAATACCATGACCTTATGCTAACCTACATCATTATTAATCTGCATCAAGATAGGGTCCAAAACCCGATTCTCCTTCACCTCTACACTAAGAGATGACTTCACCACCTCCTGTACAATCAAACCTCCATCCTCAAAATCTAAAAGATCCACTCCAAGATTAGTTAATTGATGAATATCATTCACCAATCTCTATTTCTCCTTATTTAAATAAGACAAGCTATCCATGGCGACCTGTTAAGAGCATCAAAAAACACATTAGCCTTACCTGGATTGTAGTGAGACTTATGTCATAAACGTTGAGAAACTCAAGCCATATCCTTTGTCTGGGATTCACCTCCTTCTGAGTAAATACATACTTTAGGATTTTATGATTTGAATAGATATCAACCTAAACCCCATACAAATAATGGTGCAAAATCTTCAACGCAAATACCACGGCTGCTAACTCTAGATCATGAGTCAGATAAGTTCTTTCATGAACCTTCAGCTGCATAGAAGCATAAGCCATAACCTTACCATGTTGTATCAACACATAACCTAATCCCACATGGGATGTATCACAATATGCAATAATACCATCAGTACCCTCAGGGAGAATCAAAATTGGAGAACAAGTTAAACTTATCCTTCAACTTCTCAAAACTACCCTTAAAAGCATCGTACCACAGAAACTTCACCTTTTTCTGAGTCAACTTAGTCAATAGAGCAACAATAGAATAAAAGCTTTCCACAAACTTCCTGTAATACCCGGCTAAACCCAAAAAACTCTATATGTTAGTTGGAGTCGTGGGTCTAGGGCACTTCTTAACCACCTCAACTTTTTGTTGATTTACAATGATCCCCTCACTAGAAATAATATAACCTAGAAAGGTCACAACATTCAACCAAAACTCATACTTTAAAAACTTAACATATAATCACTAATCCTTAAGAGTCTGTATTACTACTCGGAGGTGATTGACATGATCCTCCTCGCTCTTGGATTATATGAAGATATCATAAATTAAGACAATGACAAACACATCAAAAAACTGCATGATTACCTAGTTCATGAGATCCATAAATGTAACTAAAGTATTAGTCAACTTGAATGACATCACCAGAAACTCATAATGACTATATCAGGTTTGAAAGGCATTCTTAGGAATATCCACCTCCATAATCTTCAACTAACAATAACCCAACTGAATATTAATCTTATTAAAGCAACTATCACCCTAAAGCTGGTCAAAGAGATTATCTATCCTAGGAAGAGGATACTTATTATTCACCATCACCTTATTTAGCTATCGATAATCTATACAAATTAAAAAGGAACCACCCTTCCAATGCACAAAAATCACGAGAGTACCCCATGGGGACACACTTAGATGGATGAAAACCTTATCAAGCAAATACTTTAACTACTCTTTAAGTTATTTCAACTTAGCTAAAGCCATTCAATATGGGGAGATAGAGATTAGATAGGTATCCAGTAGAAGATCAATCCCAAAATCTATTTCCCTATTAGGAGGAATACCAAGAAAATCATTGGGAAACACCTCTAGAAACTCAATAACAATAGGGATATATTGTAAAGAGGAAACCTCAGAACTAGAATCTTTAACCCAAACCAGATAATAAAGACACCCCTTGGAAATCAGCTTTCAGGCTCTAAGATAGGAAATAAATCTTTCCTTAAGAACTAGGAACTCCTCTCCCACTCTATTACCATTTCATTAAAGATTTGGAAACTGACCTTTCGGGTCCTACAATCAAGAGATGCATAGCATGAGTGAAGACAATCCATAACAAAGATTATATCTATGTCTACCATATTCAACTCTATCAGATCCCCCCAGGTCTTCCTACCACAGATAAACACCACACAGTCCCTATAGACCATTGTAGCCACAATAAAATCTCCAATCGAGGTAGACATAAAGAAGTGATCGAAAATACACTTAGGATCAAAACTAAAATGAACATCCATATAAGGGATCACATAAGAAAGGGTAGACCCCAAATTAAGCAGACATTATATATCACGACTGAAAAGTTGTAATGTACCAGTAGGAGATGCATTAGATTCCTGATAGGTGGCAAGGGCATAAAGACGATTTCAGCAAGTACCAATCTCAAAAGTAGCATCTTTTGTCATAGGAGCAAAAGAAGTAGCAACCATAACCTTATTAGCTCTAGTAACAATATTTGCTAATGGACAATTCTTTTGAATATGATTAGGCTGGCCATATTTGAAACATAGATTCCTCCCCGCATCATAATACCCATAGTGCAAATGTCCATAGAATCTACAAAAAAGATAAGGTGTGGCTGACTGACCTCCACTAGCCTGAGCCTGGGCACCTTGGTCTTTAAACTCACTGTTAGTCTAAAAGTGACGATCACCAGATGGTATAAAATATGGAGCACTAGCCATAGAATATAAACTTGAGTTTCCCTAAGTCCTATTCTTACCCCCATTGCCTACCATATCTACCATTATTCGGTTGGCCTTCACTCTACTCTAGATATCTAAAATTTTTATTCTACCTCTCTACCATTTTTGCTAGTTTCTTCCTTTCATCTTTAACCTACTAAATATACACCACAAGCCTAGACATATCCATGTCATAATTCAATATTGTGACCTTACACTCTAGTACCAAGTCTTGATATAAATTCGATGCAAACTTCCTTATTCTCCCTCTCATACTAGACACAATCTATAGGGCATAACGAGACAACTAGTGGAATTTTGAATTATACTCTTTTAAAGTCATCTTTCCCTGCTTTAAGTTGACAAACTCTTTGGACTTAGCCTCTCTCGATTCCCGTGGAAACAAATGATCAAGGAAAGCACCAAAGAACTCCTTCCATATAGCCCGTAAAATATTATCACCCCTCGACTGCTCCCACTACTCATACCACTAATATGCCATATCTTTGAACTAATATATGGGAAAATTGACACCCTCCACATCAGTAGAATGCATCACCCTTAATATCTTCTTTATTCCATCAATGAACCCTTAAGGATCCTCCTAACCTTAGAGCCAGTAAAGGTCGGAGGATTTAAACTCATAAACTGACCAACTCTAGTTACCTCAGAAGATGGAGAAACAGAAGAAAGATAGTCAGGATGACGATACTAAGAAGTCACAAACTGGGTCAGAAGATAGGGCAATGGGGCACAAACATCATCAGCCTGAGAAGCTTGAGGAGGACTAGTAGAGACTAGTGGAACTCCACGTAGGCATTCAAAAGCAGGGACCCTAGATCGGGTCTTTACTCTATTAGTAAAATGAGTTCCATCCACATTGTCCTTAAGTGGGACAGAGCAGTTTCTAAGAGCACCAAATCTTTGGGGAGGCATGATTTGAAATGAAAACAAACAAAATTAGAGGATATTTCAATGCCATAGACTCTATAGCCCAAAATTAGAACATAAGAAAGGGGAAAATTCCTAAATGCCTTGTAGCCTCACCCTTATAAGTGTGGTGCTATACACACCAATAAAAGAGACTCTACTTGACAAAAATTTGAGGACACCCAATGATCCTAAACCTAAGATCTAATACCAAGATTTTCATGACCCAACTAGGGCCTAGTTGGGATGGGTATCTCAACTCTACCAAGGACAAGAGCCCACCCCTATTTTCCTAGCCAACCAGAACACAATAACTAGCTGCAGATAAATTTTAAACAAATAACAATATAGAGTTGAGTTTCAAACATATAACAAGATAGAGTTGAGTTCCAAATATATAACAAGATAGAGAAATATATATCAAGAGGGATCTAAGAATCCACAATACAATCTTCCCACACTTTGTCCATAAAAACCTCTAAGAAATAAAACATCAACTGAAGTCAAGATATGCCCTCGACTATAGCCAAATACCCTCTAAAATAGTATAAGACATAAATAAAGACAAGACCATAAAATGAGGACCTTACGGTGAATGGAAGCTCACCACTTGAAAGTTGAGTCTCGGATAATCCAAAAATCACCTATCACTATTGAAAAAGTAAAACTGTCTTTGAATGCTACTTCATGTAGGGATACAGTGTTTAAGGATGATTCACAGAATGAGCGCTTGTAAGTAACTCAGGAAAGGGAAAAATAATGCCATGACCAAGTAAGCTAAAAAATTTTAAAATCATATTCACAAAAAACAATGCCATGACTAAGTCAGTCTAAAATCATTCAAAATTATATGCACACAATCATATACATATATATAACGTGTCTTGATAAGGAACAAGGTTTAGCATGAGATTTAAAATATTAACCTGGACTATTTATTTATCCCATCATCTAGGAACCCATGGGCTATATGGGTTCAGCTCCCCTTATTGAAAGGCCCCAGTACGCATTACTCGCACAAACCAAAGATATCCAAGGATGACCAGGGAATGCCCCAACCCCACATTATTCTAGTGTACATGAATATATATATGTATGAACTATGCACACGGTCGTCAAGACCCCCATACCAATAAATATGGTTTCCAGTGTTTGTCCTTTGTGGGACTTACACCTTCATGGTAAGATACACAGCCCCCCATTAATCCTAATTAAAGTAGTTTACAAATTCTCATTTATTAACTAAGAATCATACATTACGGCATATACCTTGGGTATCGTCATACCAATTATGCTTCCAAGCTAATATCATCATCCATTCCAATTATTGATCACCTTGGGGGAATACGATGACCTCCGTGATTTATTAAGTCAAATTTTGAGGGAATACCTCAACCCTCGTAGTTTGTAAAAATCAAATGGGAGAATGCCTCCACGACAATAGTTTATAATTAAGTCAAAACATGGCCATCAATCCCTTCAAAAAATCATTTGTATTCCATTTAACCTTTTATGCAATGCAATAGTTTAGAATAGTAAGCCAAACCATGTGATTAACCATCTTTCAAAATCAATCATGCAAGTGGGTTGAGGTTACACAATTTCAAAACCAATACCAATATCAAAAATCATTAATTTAGGGGAATAACACTATCCCAATGCCATATTACCATGCTTATGCACCCAATCAATTCAAAAACAATTAGTAAAGCATAAATAATTTATATAAAATCATGGGAACACTATTCAAGCAACAATCATCAAAACCCCTCAACCCAAGTTCTAAAATCAACATTTAAAACCACATGCATATATACATTGCATGTCATAAATAAAATAAAAGTTTGTAGAGAAGAGATATATGCCTGAAAGTATTGAGAATTACGGAGGTAAATCACCAATTAGAGATCTAGAAGTCAAATCTTTAGAAATCCTAGTTGTTCTTGCCATAGGGATTTGAGAGAGAAGAATAGAGGATATTTTATGATAATTAGATGATAATAGGGCTATAAGTTTATTTTAAGTTATGGTATAGAAGTTGGATGAGAGAAATGACCGATTTTTCCTTAATGAGAACATGTAGGAAAAACTGTCCCTAGTCGCTACAGGTCACATCATGACTCATGACATCTGGGTATGATTTATTTCCTGGACTCGTAGTCTGGGTAGTGACTCAGAGCATTCATACTGTTGACCCTAAAAATCATACCATATGACTCATAATGTGACATTACGACTCATAGGCTCCGAGTGATACTCAGGACAAAAATATTGACCAATCCACTAGTTTGATCACGAGTCTTTCCATACAAATTATGACCTCACCTTATGACTCATAACATAGATTTCATAATTAGAATACTAATTTAGGAACTTACACTATTAAAGCTACAATTAGGGTCCTACGAATCATAATGTGTTTTTTCGACTAGTTAGGCAAGTCTACCTAGGTAGTGAGCACGAAAGTCAAGAACTTTTTAGAGGAAAAAATTTGGGGTGTTATAGTAACAAACTTTCTATTAGAGTGATAGCTATAAAGTGCCTTAGGTTGTTTGAGAGCCATATAAATTAGATTCTTATTCATGGGTTTGGAATGCGGCATATTTATGGGCAAGAGGATAGAGACAATTTAGGAGAAGTTTAATTTATTAACGTCCATATCGCGTGATAGAGTGTGAGCGCTACTAAAACCTTATACTAGCTCATTCTTTAGACATTAATAGAACATTTCTCTAAACAAAACTAATGAAATGAGGAATACAAATGATAGCGGGGTTGAACTTCAGCAATAACCATCACCAGCACCATAAAAAACCCAAAATGAACAATTCTCCCATGCCAAATATAGGGTTGCTTTTATATCTTTAGCCCAATCCATGAACACCCAAATAATCAGTCTTCTATGGCACCATCCAACCTAATAATGAATGTGAAAACAACCAGAGTCTAAGACTTTCCTCGAATGAATCCTACAATATTATTTGGGTCTAAGTCTGAGAAGGATCCACAAGAGCTTATGGATAGTATTTAGAAAGTTATAGAGATCATGGGTGTCACCCTAAAAGTGCCGACATAGTTTCCTATTAGCTGCAAGGAGTAACTCATACATGTTTTAAGTAATAGAAGAAGGATAGGGGTGCATATGTAGAATCGATAGAATAGGATGAGTTTTTGTTGCATTTATGGATAGAATCTACTTGCTTGAGCTAAGGAGGCCAAGGTGTAGGAATTCATAAATTTGAAGTAGAGTAGAATGAGTCTGATGGATTATTCCCTTAAATTTACTAAGTTGGAAAGGTATGCTCTTACTATGGTTGCTAATTTTTGAGCTCCTAAGAGAAAGTTTGTGTCTAGTGTTTCTAAGGATGTGTTCAAAAAGTGTAGGAAAACTATATTGGTGAAGGATATGGACATCTCCTGGATAATGGTTTATGTTCAACAAATAGATGAAGAGAAATTTAAGAAAAATCCAAGGGAGAATAAGAGGGCCAGAACAACTAGCTTCAATTTCTTTTAGTAGAGGTCAAATGGTGGAAATATTTTTCAATTCTACCAAAAATATTCAGCTCCATCCATGTCTTCTTCTAGTGACTCAATTCCAAAGTTCAAGAAAGATAATTAAGATATGGTACCAGGCTTTAAGTTCTATGGTAATGTAACCAGTGTTTGTACCAACCAATTATACAAACAATATTTTAGGAACTATAATGGTAAGTGTATGGTTAGTAGCGCTGGTGGCTTTGGGTGTGTCAATATAGGCCATATACTTAGGGAGTCTAGTGTCTTCCCAAAGAGGTAGAGATACCCGTTAGCAAAGTCAGTCTAAATCTTCAATACCTTCCACAGGTCGCACAACTAAGTAGGGTTCATTATCTAATGTAGCTAGTGGACATTGCTATAATAGGTTCTATTCCCTTCAGACTTAATAATACTAGAAGGGTTCTTTTGACGCAGTCACAGGTATGTTACAGGTCTTCCATATTCATGTTTATGAATTATTAGATCCTAGAGCCACACTTTCTTTTGTAACTCCTTTTATATCAAGACTTTGGTTTTAGTCCTAAAATTCTTTCAAAACTTTAATAGTCTCTACTCAAGTTGGTGAATCAGTCATTGATAGAGAGGTCTATAGAATTTTCCCAATTATAGTTTCCCAGAAAGTCACCTTAGTTGACTCGTAAAGTTAGTCATGAGATATTTTAGTATCATTCATAATATGGATTTGCTAAATTCTTGCTATGCTTATGTTAATTATAAGAAAATAGTAGTTCAATTCCAATTCCCAAATGAACATGTACTAGAGTGGAAGAGTCGTACCTTAGTGCTTACTAGTTGATTTGCCTTAACCTTAACGATAGAAAGTTTATCTCCAAATGATATATTTATCATTTTGTATGGGTTAAAGATTCAAAATCCAAAGCCCTAACATTTGTGTCAGTTCCAATGGTAAAAGAGTTTCTTGACTATCTACCTATTTTTCCTCAAATGGAAAATTAACTTTAGAAAAGATCTCTTTCCAGATATCCAACCTATTTAAGTTCCATCCTACATAATGGCTCTATTTGAGATTAAAGAGTTGAATAAAAAATTAAATGACCTCCTAGACAAGCATTTTATTAGGCCCAACATCTCTCCATAGGGTGATTTTTAGCACAAGAAAAATTGTTCTCTCAGAATGTGTATTGACTATCGATAGTTGAATAAGGTCACGGTAAAAATAAGCATCCCATTCCCAAGATTAATGACCTATTTGACCAACTTCAGGGGGTAAATTATTTTTCTAAGATAGACCTCAGATCAGACTATCATCAACTATGATTCAGAGAATATGACATTCTATAGACAACCTTCAAAACTAGGTATGATCACTTTGAATTTGTTGTTATGTATTTGGACTAATGAATGATCCTGCATGTTTTATGGACCTGAGGAATATGGTGTTCAAGTAGTACTTCAACATATTCATCATTGTCCTTAGATATGACATCCTCATTTATTTTTAAAGAAAGGATGAGCATACATATCATCTTAGGATTGTCTACTCTTAAATATCACTAGATATTTACCAAATTCAGCAAGTGTGAGTTATGGTTGAAAGCAGTATCATTCCTTGGCCATATTATTTTCAGCAAAGGTATTCAGGTTGATCCTTAAAAATTAAAGTAGTGAGAAACTAGCCTAGACCTATCTCTCCAGTAGATATGATAAGTTTCTTGGGCTTAACTGATTACTACAAATGGTTTATTGAGGTATTTTTATCCATTGCATATCCCATGTACTGGTTGACCCAATAGAAAGTCAAATTTCAGTTGTCCAATTCTTGTTAGAAGAGTTTTCAGGAGTTGAAGACTCAACTTACCAGTATTACTATTTTATATTTGCTCGATCGCTCAAATGGCTTTGTGGTCTACTGTGACACTTTCATGGTTGGACTTGTTGTGTGTTGATGCGGCGAGGAAAAGTAATAACATATGCGTCCAGAAAGCTTATGCCTCATGAGAAGAACTACCTGATTCATGATCTTGAGTTAGCAGTGGTTGTTTTTGCCTTATAGCTATAGCGGCATTACCTATATAGGGTTCATGTTGATGTCTTCACTATTAGAAGAGTGTTCAGTATGTGTTCAGTCAAAAAGATCTAAATCTTCGTTATAGAAAATGGTAAAAGTTGTTGAAGGATAATGATATGAGTGTTTTGTACCATCTGGGTAAAGCTAATGTGGTAGAAGATGATCTTAGTAGATTATCTATCAAAAGTGTTTCTCATATAGTGGATGAGATGAAAGAACTAGCTCATGAGGTTCATAGATTGGTTAGATTGGGAGTTTGGTTGGTAGATTTAATTAAAGGTAGCAGTCTTGTCCAAAATTGTTGAGAATCCTCTTTGGTAGTTGGGGTTATAGAAAAGAAAGATAATGATCCTATTTTTCTTAGATTTAAAGTAGTTATCCAAATTTAGAAGGTTGAGGTTTTCTCCCAAGAGAGATATGGTGTTCTTCGCTATCAAGGTAGACTATATGTTCCAAAGGTAGATGAATTAAGATAGTAGATGAGAAGGCTCATGGTTATCAATATTTTATTCACCTAGGAGTAACTATGATTTATCATGATTTACAAGAAGTCTATTGATGGAATGGGATAAAGAAGGATATTGCAAAATTTGTAGCTAAGTGTCCAAATTCTCAGCAAGTTAAGGTTGAGCACCAGAGACCTAATGGTATGCTTCAGGATGTCAATATTCTTACTTAGAATTTGGAGGTAGTGAACATGGACTTCATTACAGGGTTTCCACTAATTCATTGATAACATGATTCCTTATGGCTTATCGTGGTTCGAATGACTAAGTCGGCCTATTTTCTGCTAGTTAACACCTTAAATTTAGTCGAGTACTATGCTAAACTCTACCTTAAGGAGTTAGTTAAATTGCATGAAGTCTTTTAACTATTATTTCTAACAGATGTAGTTTGTTTAATTCATAATTTTGGAAGGCATTTCAAAAAAATCTTGGTACCCAAGTTCATCTTAGTATAGCTTTTCACCCACAAGTAAATGGTCAGGCAGAAAGAACTACTCATACCTCTGAGGACATATTGAGAGCATTTATGATAAATTTTAAAGGTAGTTGGGATAATCATTTATCTTTTACTGAGTTTGTTTATAATAACAGTTATCACCCCAGTATTTAGATGGCCCTGTTTAAGGCAATTTATAGTGGGAGGTATAGATCTCCTATTGGTTGGTCTGAAATCGGTGAAGATACATTGATAAGGCCAAACTTAGTCTATAAGTATATGGAGAAAGTTTAGATTATTAGAGAAAGGTTAAGAATGGCTCAGAGCCAGTATAATACCTATACATATGTGATAAGAATGGAAGTTGAGTTTGTTGCTTGTGATTTTGTCTACCTAAAAGTTTCATCTATGAAGGAGGTAAAGAGATTTGGGAAGCAAGAAAATTTTAGTCCCCGTATTATTAGTCCTTCTGAGCTTGTAGGTTATTTTGACAAAGTAGTTTATAAGTTAGATTTGTCGGCAGACTTAGAAATAGTGCATCCAGTGCTCTGTGTTTCCTTGCTAAAGAAGTATGTTAGTGATCCCGCACCGATTGTACCCTTAAATAATGAGGGTGTGAAAGATAGTCTCTCTTATGAAGAGGTTCCTATTGAAATCCTTGACTGCCAGGTTCATAGGTTGAGGAATAAATAGGTTGTGTTGGTAAAAGTTCTTTGGAAAAATCAATTGGTTGACGGAGCTACTTGGAAAGTGTAGGTAGTTATGATAACCAAGTACCCCCACCTCTTCCTTTGAACTCAGTCCCTAGATGAGGTAATAGTTTCCCTTAATTAATAAAATCTTTCTATTTCATGTTACCCAGCTATTCTTATGTTATAGCATGCCTCTATGAGTTCAATTTAGTCCATGTTTTTGTTACTGATTCAGTACCATGTTAGTGTTCAACTCTTAGAAACTCAGTGTAAGAATCTCATGTACAGATAGTGTTATAGGGTTCCAATAATATCATAAGAAGTGGTGAAGAAAATATAGGAATTATAGCTCTTTTTCCCTAATCGTCCCTCTCAATCAGATTCCACTCGGGGACGAATAACCCCCAAGAGGGAGATATTGTAACACCCCCAAGAAATTAAGCCAAGTTTAGAACCATGCTTCAAGTGCATGTATGATTAAACATTAAGTTTTAATAGTATGAGAAGGAATTTGGCCATGTACCAAGGACACAAGAACCTCTTATCCCTTAACCAAGCCAAAACCTCCCTTACTAGTTGATTCCTCAAGAAATGATCAGCATTAAACAAGCATAACTTCCAGATCCGGAAGCATCTTTGAGAGTTAGTGATGATGATCAAACTACACCATTGAAGTGTAAGCAATCATCATCAATGTAGTAACCCAACTAAGGTTGGGGTCGAATCCATAGGTAGTGAAGAGAAGTGTTGCAATGCTCGAGAGTGTTAGAAGTTAACTAGGACTTGACTCGTCATTCATGGTAGACAAACATGAAGGTAAGAATGGAGGTTTTGGTTGAATGATTTTGAATTTAACAATTTCGTTGTTTTGAGAGCACTATTTCAAAGCTAGAAACAATTAGAAAGTAATAAAGTTTTGATAGGACTTGGAGTTAGCCTTCCTAGGTGTGGGTTCATGCATGAGTATGTGATTACTTGTCCATTTATAGCTAGAAGTCAAGGGTAGGATAGATCTAGAAGTTTTGCTGTAAGTTTGTCAATTAAACACCAAATATCACTAATGGGTTCTGTCAAACACCTCATACGTGTAATAATTTTACCAATCTATGGCCTCAATTATCATCTTTATGTCTAAGAGATACTATTAAATGAACTAATTCAAGTTATTGTTCACACCCATTCCTCACTCATATCACCTATGACAAGGATGATATGGGTTCTAAAGTAAATGGGGTTTGCAACCCCTAATTCTTAGTTAAAACATAGAATGAATGCAAAACCCATATCAATTAGCTAATTAGGAAGTCAAATAAACAAAACTCATGCACTAATCACAACCTGTTCAAGCATAACACCAAGAAGAAGAATTAGCTACTCATAGGGAGAAAGTAGAGATATACCAAATTTCCAGCAAATTAATCCATAAAAAATATAGATAATGAAAAAGCCAAGCATTAATTTCAACAAATCTTTAATAGAAATCACTAATTCTTGATTTGAGAGTTACTCTAATGTGTTCTTAGCTCAAGTGTAGTACAATAATGCTCAATGATAGTGGAAATGAGTTGACCCCCCCCCCCCAACCCCAATTTCACATTTTCCAAATATTATAAAAATGCCACTGCACTCTTGATCTACTTGAGAAAATCTAGAGCAGATCCAGAGTAGACTCAGAGCAGATTCATAGCAGATTGGGCACAGATGGAGCTTTTTTGGCCAATTTTGCCACCATCTTGTGCGGGTGGCCTCTTGACACTTTCATGTTATCTTTAAGGCTCATTTTCTTTCATATTTGACCTTCCATTGACTTGATTGTCTTGCTTGTCTTTATTTTCAACCTATACCTGAACTAGGGAGCATTATATGTCAAATTAACACCAAATCAATTTAAAATCATGATGATTTAAGCTTAAAAGTTGCAAACAAGACATCAAATTAACAACTTATCAACCCTTCCCCCAAACTTGAACTATTGGTTGTCCTTAAGCACCCAACAATAATCCAATAAGATATGGTATTTATAACTCAAAACATCATAAAATAAAGTTATACTAAAGATATAGGCTAACAAACCTCTACAAAGACTTCTCAAACATGTCTTGTCTACAAGTAAATAAAAAATTCTCAATAGGCACGTATCTATGAAGTAAGGATGCAAGTTTGTATCAAATGAACCTTTCAAATAAACAAAGCATCTCAAGATCCAACACAAAATCTTCAAATATTATCTCAATCTTCACAATGCAACTTACCTCTCCCATTCACTCAAACTCGGAGTAAGACTTCACCCTCTACCCCAAAAGTATCGATGTCGCTCATATGCAAAAGTTAGCTCTACTCACACACAAAATATTTCAATCCTTAAAGGATCTCAAATAATGGAGGAATTAACACTCACTCTTACAATTAAATTCAAGTACAATGACTAGAACCATAGGCTTACCCTTTGTATTTTTCACCACTAATGTAGACTTACATAGTTTGGAATCACTAAGGTCTTGTGGGTCTAAATGAAGACATAAGGTGCAGGAAGAAAAATATGGATCAAGTGACTAAAATACCTCCTTCAATTCAATCACTCATCCCTTTATACCCTAAATTTCATAAATTCTCCACCTTATTCACCTTTAAATAACTTTCTTTGCTTCCCTTAACCCATAGATTAGCATTTACGAAACAAATCCAATAGCTTAGCATTTACCAACAAAAAAACAACCCATTATTTTCTTCCTTCATTTCCTTGATTTTATCAAAAGATTTTCTAACTCTAAGCTCTTCTCATCCCCTCATTTGTCTAATTTCTATTCAAGTTCTATGGGATAGGCTATTCAACTTTATCATCAAGCATATCTCTTATCTCTTAAGCACATGATTTGACAACCTTACATAAATTTTTATTGGCTTATCTAAGCATATCACATTATTTCCCCAAACATGGAATTTGAACCACCCATACAATATTCTCCCAAATACACAACCGCCCAAACATATGCTTTCACCTATATTTTATTATTTAGAATCATGTGATACATCAATGGAGGTTAGGGGCCAAAATAAAGATGTAAAGGGTTTTAGGTATTTTAGAATGGTTATGATTACAAGAAGAAAGAAAAATGGGCAAAAGGATCAAAGGAGTTAACTAGGGAACAATGTTAAGGTGGGACTTTGGCTATGTGATGGGTCAAAAATGGCCTCAGGTTATCCTACAATTCAAGCTTTCCTAGGATTTAACTTTTAATTCACTCAGTAAGAGTTCTAGGCTACACATATGTACAAGAATTATTCAAAAATCTCACCACACATGGCATCGTACTCATAGAGCAAAAAGTTAGTCTTCAAACAAATTTGAGCTTAATCAGTTACTCTGAGTCAAAGATTCATCCTTGTAAAGAGAGATCCAAGAAATTGAAATTAGTGGCCTTATTCTAGTGAAAACTCAAAAATATCCTTGTTCTTTTCAAAAAGAGAATTATATTTTTGTTTTTTCTCAAAATCATTTCATTCATTTCCAGTGAACTTTTTAAAGTATTTATGAACTTTTCCCTATTTCAAATCAATTCAAAAGACTGAATACTTCACCTCAGGATATCGCCTCATCATCCATCATGGGTGAACTATCACTCAGTTCGACAAAGAAATTAACTAAAATAAAGACAAAAGATAAACAGAAAGAGAAAACTAAAATTTTCTCTTTAGGAAAGAATTGAGTTTCAAAGAATACCCTTGGATTTTATTGGAAACGTATATAACAAAGGCGACAAGAAAAATGAGCAATAAATTGAGTATCACATTAATACTAAGAGTGTTACACAAGCTTAAAAAGGGCACCATCCAACATTATCATCAATATACCTAATAAGGGCCAATCCAAATCCATGTATGTAATAAGGAACAAGTCCCACTAAGGCTAAAGTAACTAAGAATCAAAGTGCAAGACCAACAAGATCTAAAGTTAATAAACAACACAAATATAAAATGAAAATAAATATAAAAATGATAAATTTAAAAATAGAGTATGAGTATGTCTATACAATAAATTAAACCAATGCCATCAAATGAAAAAAATAGGTACAGACCGTCCAATGAATAGTAAAAATGTCCTACTATGCCCCAACCCTACTAAAAATTATCTTATTTTCCCCAATGAAAAAATCAAAAGAGAGTAGAGGAAGGTAAAGCCTCCATGCCGCACACTAAAAGCTTGGGTCCATGTCAATGGATGGTCGTACTATTTTAGTAGAAGCCTCATCAGACTAGGATTCTCTAACCAGGTTTGCTACAAAAGGAATTTAATGACCTGATTTTTATTATGTGATTCTGTGTGATTTGACTATTTTACCCCTCCCTATGGTTACAATATGATATTTTTAGAGTGTGGGGATGTTTTGCATGGATCTCAATGTATTTCGGTGTGATTTATGAGAGACTGTGATTTTTGGAGGTCTTAAAGGTTTACTAGTTGACTTCAGTAAATATCTTTTGATCTATGCATTTGATGGTAAAACGAAATAAGCCAGTAAATTCAAAACATTGATTTTAGGTTGGTAACATAGTTGGTGTAGTTTTATAGATTTTTAATCTCATTTTGACCCTTTATTAAAAATTATAAAAATAGGTCTCAACGATCAACTCTAAGAAAACACCACAACAACAACAACAAACCCAGTGTATTCCCACTTAGTGGGGTCTGGGGGGGGTAAGATGTACGCAGTCCATACCTCTACCTCTGATGAAGTAGAAAGGCTGTTTCCGAAAGACCCCCGGCTCAAGTCACGAGATATCACACAAACACATAGTACAGCACAGAAGCAGATGACATAACATAGATACGGCACCCATAAGGAATATAAAACAGAGTAAAGCAGGAATGCAGGAATATAAAGCCGAGGAAAGCACATAGATTCGTAATAACCATGGAACACGGAACACGAAACACTGAATACGGAATCATAACAGTAATACACCCCCACCAATTAATTCCCTACACTAGCGACCCGAACTGGCCCTAATCCTCTGCCGTAATTCGCATCTTTCAGACCTTCCTATCTAGGGTCATGTCCTCGGTGAGCTGTAACTGTTCCATGTCCCGCCTAATCACCTCACCCCAGTACTTCTTCGGTCTACCCCTTCCCCGTCTAAAACCATCCAACGCTAGCCTCTCACACCTACGGACCGGGGCATCCATGCCCCTCCTCTTCACGTGTCCGAACCATCTCAATCGTTCTTCCCGCATCTTACACTCCACTGAAGTCACACCAACCTTCTCCCGGATAGTCTCATTCCGAACTCTATCCCCTCGGGTCAGTCCACACATCCAGTGCAACATCCGCATTTCTGCCACCTTCATTTTTTGGATGTGGGAGTTCTTAACTAGCCAACACTCCGCTCCATACAGCAAGGCCGGACGGACTACCACCCTATAGAATTTGCCTTTAAGCTTGGGCGGCACCTTCTTATCACACAGCACCCCCGATGCGAGTTTCCACTTCATCCATCCCGCCCCAATACGGTGCGAGACATCCTCGTCAATCTCACTGTTACTCTGGATCACGGACCCGAGATACTTGAACTTATCCCTCTTCCCTACCTCCTGTGCTTCTAGCGTCACTCCTACCTCATTCTCCCGCCTCACGTCATTAAACCTTCATTCCACATACTCTGTCTTGGTTCTGCTCACCCTGAACCCTTTAGACTCCAGAGTTTGCCTCCACAACTCTAATTTGTCATTCACACCCCCTCGAGTCTCATCTATCAGGACTACATCGTCTGCAAAAAGCATACACCACGGCACCTCCCCTTGGATATGCCGCGTCAACACATCCATTACTAACGCAAACAAAAAGGGACTAAGAGTAGATCCCTGATGCAATCCTGTCAGGACAGTGAAATGCTCTGAGTCTCCTCCCGCCGTCCTCACCTGGGTTTTCGCTCCCTCATACATATCCTTAATTACTCTGATATATGCCTGCGGTACTCCACTCACCTCCAAGCATCTCCAAAGCACTTCCCTGGGGACTTTGTCGTACGCCTTTTCCAGGTCGATGAACACCATGTGCAGATCCTTCTTCCTCTCCCTATACTGCTCCACCAACCTCCGTACCAGGTGGATTGCCTCCATCGTTGAGCGGCCGGGCATAAATCCGAACTGGTTTTCCAAAATAGACACTATCCGTCTCAGCCTCACCTCGACCACTCTCTCCCATATCTTCATAGAGTGACTCAGTAACTTAATCTCCCTATAGTTATTGCAACACTGAATGTCCCCCTTATTCTTATAGAGGGGGATCATGGTACTCCACCTCCACGCCTCGGGCATCTTTGCTGTCCTGAAAATTTCATTGAACAATGCAGTCAACCACCTTACACCAGCCTCTCCAACGAACTTCCAAAACTCCACCGGTATCTCATCCGGCCCCGTCGCCCTACCCCTTCGCATCCTGCGGACTGCCTGTCTAACCTCGTCTACCTTAAAACGTCTACAATAGCTAAAATCCCGACACTCCCCTGAGTGCTCCAGTTCCCCTAACACAATAGCTCTGTCCCCCTCGTCATTCAATAGCCTATGAAAGTACGACTGCCATCTCTTCTTTATGTGACCGTCCTCCACCAACACTCTCCCGTCCTCCCCCTTAATGCACCTCACCTGATCGAGGTCACGACCCTTCCTCTCCCTAGCCTTAGCGAGTCGGAACAACTTTTTCTCCCCTCCTTTCCCCTATAACCCTGCATACAAGCTCTCAAAAGCGGCCGTCTTAGCTGCCGTGACCGCTGACTTCGCCTCCTTCCTCGCTAGCTTGTACTCTTTCCTGTTTACCCGCTTCTCTTCTTCGTCCTTGCTTTCCACCAACTTAGCATACGCCTCTTTCTTGGTCTCCACTTTCTTCCCCACCTCTTCATTCCACCACCAATCCCCCCGATGATGTCCGGCCCGGCCCCTAGAAACACCCAACACCTCCCTTGCATTCTCCCTGATGCACATTGCCGCCCTGTCCCACATATTATCCACGTCCCCCCTACACTCCCACACCATTTTTTGAAAATTTAAAACACCATTTTTTGAAAATTTAAAATCATCATTGAGTCTAGAGCATCAAATTTAGTGGGGTAGCATAGCTCATTTGCATAATCGAGATTTTGAATGAATCCCAAGGCGTTCGTAGAGACATAAAATTCTATGAGTCTTCAGTTAGTGCACTCGCTTAAGCAATGAATTGGCTGCATACGCGACTTAGCCTACTAGTAAAAATGTTGCCTAAGCGAAATCAGGCCCACTTAAGCGATGGTCACTTAAGTGAAGGCCTGTTTTCTTAAACAACATTGGCATGTCAAACGTCGGTCGCTTAAGCACTAGCCATGTCCTTTTCATGATAAGGCGCGCTTCGCTTAAGAGACGCAGAGTCTCTTAAGCAATATCTGCCTAAGCGACTCGATAGTCACTTAAGAGATGCCAAAGTAGGATTTATTCCCTTTTTTGAGATTCTTTCATCATTTTTAAGACTTGGAGTTTGGGGTTTGAGTTTTTGAGCATTTTCTTTTATTTTTAAGCTTGGGTGCATTCCAAATCCCTATTACTATTATTTTCTTTCAATTTTTATCATTTAAATTTTGTTTAAACTTCGATTCAAAGGTGAAATTTGGGGATTTTGGCTAGGAAGGCCTAAAACTAGTATTTCTTTAATTTTAACCCCAATTTCAACCTATTTTCCCTTTTGATCTTTGGAAACATATTTTTTTACTAAAATTATGGTTTTAACCCTCTTTTTTGAAAACTAATTTTAGGGGTCCGCTTTGACCGAGATTCAAAAATAGATAATATGGGTATCATTGGCTTTTTTTGATGCATAGATTCTATTTTGTTATGTTTTAGCTAATTTTGGGTTCATGTGTGGGGGAAAGCTTGATAATAAAGGCTTAATCATGCTGGTTTTGTCATTCGAGGTAGGTTATGGCTTAACATTCTTTAGACTTGTTTGATTATTAATAATAATGTAAAAGCATGCTATGGGTACAGAGTTGTATCATTGAAATATGTTTTTAGGTAATTTATGTGCCCGTTCGGGCACCTATGTGGATAATATTTGGTGGTTTTGAGATATTATTTTCTATGTGTGACCATATGGGGTCTTGTATGGTGTTATTGGCATGGTATTGATCTCTTTTTGGTTGAAAAAGCCTAGATTTTGGGACATATGTGGTATCAAGGACATTTTCTTACATGTTTCACTTGATTATTTCTTGATTATATTAGATCATGAATGGTTGGTTGATTTGAGTAGATTTTCTCTCACTTGGTTGTTATATTGGTTAGATTTTGGATATTCTCATTTTGGTTGGTTGTGAGCATTACATCCTCATATCATACTCATTCATAAAACATTGGTACCTCTATAAAAATACTGGAAACACTGGAAAAACTGGCTTTTTCTAACAGAAATGTGAAATCTTTAAAAACCCTCTACCGATGTTTGTATCGAAGAGGTGATATGGATATTAGTATAGGATACTGGTTGATATGGGTTGACAAATAACCCATGGTCCCTAACTCAGGAAGCTTTAGCTTGGTAGGTATACATGGAGGTTTTGTGACAACCTCGTGCATCACATCATTGTCACCATTATCATCATCATCATCTTCATTGCACTTCATGTATTGTGCTTATGTTGTAATTGTATTTCTATCTTTGACTTGATATCTGTCCATTTTTTCTATCGTCCTATACTTTTATTTGATGTATGTGTATATCTGTTCTTTTTTCCCTTATTTGTATTTGTTAGATGTGTATGTAGTAGAACTGTTAGTGCAGCTACGGTGGGCTAACGTTTGGGACATTTTTTCATTGCAAGTGGTGTTACCATAGTTTATGTTTATATGCTTTATTTTCTACTTTACTCAATTGTCCTATGATACATATTGAATACAAGTAGACCGTACTCATCTCTATTGTGCCTTTTTAGTATAGATCAAGGTACAAGTGCATCGCACAGATAGCTAATTCAAGCAGTATTTAAAGTTTTTGAGGCAGCAGTTGACCTATGTATTTAGAGTTGACTACTTTCTTTTTTATTTTGACTATGTCTTATTTGTATTCTGAGATAGAGTTATTTCTTTTGGGTTACCGTATGTATATTTTGACTTTGAGTTGTATTAGTTGGTTCTTAAACTGTGACACCAGGTTTTAGGATTGGGTTGGTATCTTTAATTGTATTTCTTCTTTCGCTATATGTATGTGGTTCGACTCTATTTTAGGGGTCTTATCTTAATTTAGGTATTGATATCTCATTTTATACTAATTTACGTGATAGGCTTACTTGCCAAGGCTTGCTGCTACAAGAGCCATCAAGACCCTTGATTTTTGGGTCATGAAACATTCGTGTCTGAGCAGCCAGATTCTCGTTGCTTTTAACAATATAAGAATATAATGTCTAGTAGAGTCTCACAGGTCAGTACGTAAACATCTGTACCTATCTT
This sequence comes from Capsicum annuum, assembly GCF_002878395.1. Classification (NCBI taxonomy): domain Eukaryota; kingdom Viridiplantae; phylum Streptophyta; class Magnoliopsida; order Solanales; family Solanaceae; genus Capsicum; species Capsicum annuum. The sequence goes on from NC_061112.1 coordinate 4,725,941, forward strand.
TGAGAGGCTATAAGATATCTTTAGGAAACTTCTCTTATTTTATTCCATATCTTGTGGATCTTTCTTACCTTATGTTCTAAATTATATTTCACTCTTTCTACATAGATAGTGAGGACTAGATCCTGTAAGGCTAGAGATTTGGATCCATTGTCTGAAGAGACCCCAATCTAGAGGGTGAGTTATAAGTCGTGGTCGGTCTAGATATAAAGGATGAGAACGAGGATCTGCCCCATCCAGAGATGACATTAGGGTAATCTCCCCCGAGCCTTCAGATTAGCATGTTGGATATATGGATCCTACTTTAGTCTCGCAGAGATCTTCTACCCTAGTCTTAAAGGGGTTGTTGGTTCGGTTACTGAACCATTTTTAGGATTCTCTTGTGAGTGCAACTAGTGTTCCTTCAACTTTGAGCATTGTACATTTGTCTACTTATGGCATTCCTCCAGTTCTGAGTGTGGATCCTTCTATTGTACTAACATCTGCTTATGGTACTCCATAGACTCTGAGAGCAATTACCCCTTCAATGCCTGTATCTAAGTATGGTGTTTTGAGTTTTTAAGTTCAACCTTCCTCTATGACGCCTCCTCATATGGGTTCTCATCCAGTCAGATTTACTATACCTCCTATTATTGCAAGTGTAGTTATGTCTTCTGAAGATTAGAAGAGTTTTGAGAGATTCACTCATTTGGGTCCTCCTAGGTTTAGTGGGGTTGTAGGCTAGGATGCCAATGATTTCTTGATGAATTATTTTGAGAAGTTGTATAACCTTGGTTTGTTTGAGTTGCATGGGTTTGCTTATACTATATACCAATTGAGAGAAGCAACAAGAGATTAGTAGAGGTCACTTATTGGTTGTCGACACCTTGGTTCATAAGAGATGACTTTAGCTCAGCTTATAAATGCCTTTTTGATAGATTTGTGCCTCTTAGTTTGAGAGATTAGATCATATATAATCTTAGTCATTTGGAACGGGGCTCCATGACTGTTGTGGAGTATGAGGAATGATTCCATACCATGTCTAGATATTTTTATACCATTATTGCCATCGAGTTTGAGAAGATTCAAAAGTTTGTGAAGGGGTTTAATATCTCTCTTCAGCTTACTATTACTCAGATGGTAGTGTATAGAGCATCATTTTAGATTATTGTGGATCATGCTAAGATGAATGAGTCTATTCTTAGAGCATCTCAGGGAGGCGCCAAGAAATTTGCTGTTTGGGTGAGTTCAAAGGTCACATTTCTCGAGGTAAAAATTCTAGAGGATTCGATGAGTTTCATGGTAAACTAGTGCAAGCAGCCTTGTGGAGTTCATGTGGTGAGTCTTTTGGATCTGCAGCTTTAGGTGGTTATCTTTCATGACCCGAACAAAGGGCTGGCCAAGACGGGTATCTCAAGCCCATCGAGGACCAAAGATCGCCCCTGTGCACCTAACCAAAAAATAGAATATCCCTAATGTCGGATGAATTTCAAACATATAAGAAGATAGCTCAATATAAAATTTAAATAATAAAGGGTATGTCTATAACCGATAACCAGCGACCGGTAAAAATAGATAACCAATATTCCTCAAGTTCATAGTAATCCAACAAAGTCTTCTAACAAAAGATCCAATAACTAGTCTTGGTCAGGATATGTCCCCAACTCTGACAGATAACAATGATAATGATAATGTTAATGATCATGAAAACTATCAATTCTAATCTATGATAATAACTGATGAAATGTCTAAGTCTTCCAAAGAATGAAAGATCACTACTTACCACAGGAATTGATGAACTGAGTCTATCAATGATGACGTCCAAGAAACACTTTTTTTTAGATAATGATAAGGTTGTTGTTAAGATATATTAACCCAACTAAGGTTAGGGTTGAATCCCAAAGGAACACGTGGTTTGATGGATCTCAATAGTTATAGTCTATGGGAAAATAGGAAAGTAAATGGGGGTATTTGTTTGTAGTAGTCTCGAACGCAGAACAATATTGACTTAGTTGAAAATCAGTTCTAAGTAAACACTATGATTATGTGTTCCCCTGGCATCTCAACTCTGTGGGTTTATGTGCATTGTTGACCAACTCAATACCCTAAATACAGAACTGATAATCTATGTACCTCCAATAGTCTTTTGGATGAGCAGAAGGATTTTACCCCTTACCTACTAAGTCTCAAATTGTCACATTACTAACCCTTACTCTGGTCCCAGCTAACTATCACCTTTTGGGTCTTAAGTTATTAGATGAAGGATAATAGTTTTTTTGATATACCATTGTGCTGCAATGAATTGGCTATTAACTCCCCAAATTACTATTGTCTCTATCTTTTCCTAGTTATTACCCCTTTGTTCGAGAAAGTAGTAATATCTAGGCGGGATCCTAATGTGTGCACCCATTAAGAAATCAATCATATCGAAGATAAAGCAATGCATGCCATAGGTATTGGTTTCCCATCAACAATCGCACTCAGCATACTTTATCAATCTGCCAAGTTTATGACAACCCTAGCTATGGGTTTTTGCCGCTCATAATTGTGAAGAGATCACTAACATTTATTTAAAGCAAACATAAATTCATAATTAAAAGATGAAAGAAACCCATAACTATGAACTGAATAATTAAGAAAAGTCAATATAATGAAATTCCAAGATCAAAGACGGATCTTGAAATAAAAATATGTTTCTAAGTGTTAAAAGTGGGTCTCCTCTACTAAAATATACATAAAGGGAATTTATAGTACAGAACAAAACCATAAAAACTATGCTCGAATGAAGTAGGAGAAATCATGGTCGGTGTCTTCCCGCTCCTTGCACCTGTAGTTTGGTCTTGATCACGGGTTGTACCTACGATCTGCCCTGGGTGCAGGTACCAACTACGGGTATCAGATGGGAATTTCCTGCAAGTTGACTCTTGGGATTTTGGACTTTCTGGAACCCGTTTTATCTACCTGCGGTCTATAGGTCACTATGTGGGACTCAAGTTGACTTGGTAGGTGCTGGGAGTCCATTTTTCAGCTCTAGATCGAATCTCAAATATGCATTGATCACGATCACGCCGGAAAACATCCCAATCATCCATAATTGCTCCAAAAGTGGCCAAAAATACCTTTTTCACTATTTTTATGAACTTTTCATTCAAATCATGGTTTCCTACAAAACAAACCCAAAACGAATCATATCTAATGAAAAAAACTCAGAAACTTGCATATTTTTTATATTTTAAGCATTGAAAGTTCTATATTTCCATAGCACATCAATCCACTTAACTCTGCACAATAAAAGTAGAAGTATCTTCGGTACCTGTAGAGCATGGGGATATAACATCCGAAGATAGTTAGAAGGGTGAACACTATCATGTAACTCAAGCATAAGAATAACATAATATCGTGGTCTATAATTTAAAATCATTCAATACCAATACACATAATCAAATTCGTATATATATATATATATCACATGTTGGGATAGGAAAACAAGGCTTAGCATCCATTTTAAAACATTAGCCTGCATTATGCATCTCAACCGTCATAACATAAGAAGGCACCCACAGGCTATATAGGCCCAGCTCTCCCCTGGATGGTAAGGCCCAGTGTGTGTAGCCAATGAACCAGAGGGTATATATATGCACTATGGGGGACTCAAACCTCCCGACATATCAGGGTGACACAATGAAACACCCCAAACTTTGGCCCTTGAAAATTTCTTGAGTCTTGAACCTTTTGATCATCATACAACACACACCATATAACTCGTATAGTATGGGTACAATCTTAGGACCGTAGTTGTATATTGGCCAATATGATATTGTCCAAGTTCTATAAAAGATATGAGAACACTCCATACTAGTCGTATGTTCATGATATGAGAGGTATAGTGCTAAATTATTTGCTGTCCAATATCTATCCTTTGATGTTCTGCATATGGTATGACTAGAAGGGTACTACTCATATGATGATGGTACGATTTAGGCTAAGGAGTTCTATGTTGGACAGAATATGATATCTAACTTTCTAATCAAGTTACAAGTTGAGGGTACCACTCGTATAATGTGATGCGAGTTGAGAGGTCCAACTGTACCCTCCTACGAGAATTTTTACAATTTAAGTTGGGGGTATTCTGGATATTTCTCCTCTTAACCATTTTAACCATACGACATGAAACACCTTTGGGGGCTTTACTAACCTTCTATTCTCAATCAAACACTCTCAGAACACTCTTAAATCTCTCTCAATCTCGTGATTCAAGAAAAGGATAGGGTTACTTCAAAGTACTTAATTAAGGTGTTTCAGGGGTGGTTACTCTCTGTCTTCCTTGGTGTATAAGAAATGTTACTCCTCCCTCATTGTAAGTTCAACTAAAAGCATGTTTTAATGAATGGTTTTTCATGGTATAATTATGTTATTGCTTTGGTTTTGAAATATACGCTGGGGTTTTTGTTGTTCATGGTTTGATAATATTTCCACATGTTTTTCTTATGGTTTTCATGCTATAATTTTGGTTTGAACCAGTGGTTTCATGGGAATGGTCAATTAATACTTGGTTGTGCTTTTGGAAACTATATGCCTTCAACATGATTATTAAAATGCCAATGAGAATGGTGTTGTCATATAGTTTGACTTTTATTGAAATCCTTGCATTACATAATATGGTAATGGAACTTAAATTGGTTTGGTTGATTTTAAATGGTTTGAAAGGGCCTTGGTGGCCATTATTTTTTTTAATTGGAAATCTTGTGGGGTACATAGGAATCCCCTAAGTGTTGGCTAATAACATTGCTTGCAAGCTATAGTTGGTATGATAATACCACTTCATAATGCCTTGGTAAATAACTTTAAGAATTGGTGGTCTGGTGATGTGCTAAAGGTTTTAATTAGGAAATAATGGTGGGTTGTGATAGCTAACCGTGAAGGTGTGAGTCCGACGGACGGACACTGGAAACTCATGTTTGCCGATATGAGAGTTGGTCATGGTGACCATATACTTGTGGTGTATACAGGAACCCCCTAAGTTTATACTTGTATATATGTATCATGGAAGGCGAAGGGTATATGTGAATCTCCGGCCCCTGTTATATCTTCGGTTTGTGCGGCTACATGGACTAGGTTCCATTCTGGGGGTAACACTGGACCTATATAAGCCCGTAGGTGGATTTATGATGGAAACGCTTCACAATCTGGATTAAACGTTTTAAAGTTCATGCTAAATCTGGTTCCCTTTTCTGGCATGGTATATGTAGATATGTATGTGATTGCATATAGTTATTTACTTTGGTTTTGAATAATGGCATTATTTTATCCTTAGTCCTGAGTACATGCTAGCATTCATCATGCTAACCATCTTCAGGTGCAGTATCCCAACGCGATGTAGGAATTGGCCATACTACTCCTCTTTCTCTAAGTCAAATTGAAGTGGTGAGCTTCCATACTCCGAAAGACTCCCTTTCATGCTATGGATTTCTTTACATTATTTTTGTTTCTTAGACTTTTTTTTTTGGATATGGTCAGGGGCATGTCCCAATCGGATGTTCCTTGTTTTCATTTACAGTCTTTGTGTGACTACTATAGGCATGGGTAGTGTCGATATAGGTGCCAGTCTTGGTATTGGCATTGCTATTAAGGTTGCCATCGGTAGGAATTTTGATTGAGGTTTTTTTATTTTTTATATACTTTGACTTATTATTATTTATCTTGTTATATGTTCATATTTCATCAGACATAGGGTGCAAGGTAGTTATGGTTGGGTATTTAGGGTGGTCTTCGGTCCTGGTTGGGCTTGAGGCACCCGACACGGCTAGGCCCTAGTTTGGGTCATGTCACACAAGCACCAAATCACATAATACTATGTGACGGACTCGAACCACCCAATCAAATGATATTAATAAGGGAGACTCAAAACACCCGGTCATGTAGACCCCCGTGTCGGCAACCACAGTTTTCTGTATTGGTCCTTTGGGACCTCTGCTTTCACAACTTAGCTACACAACCCTCATAAAAACCAAATTATAATTATTAGCACATACTTTATCATTTATTGAACCATGATATATATTTAAACATACATTTTTGGTATCGTCAGACCAACTCCACTTGCAAAGTAACATCAACATGCCGAACCAATTTCCATCACTTGGGGGAATTCACAACCCTTTTTAGTTCAATTATACATTAGCTTATGGAATTACATAACCCCATAAGATTCAATGCAAAATTATTATGCTTCATTAACCTTTTACATTATGCAATAGTTCAAGAGTAGTTCAATATGCATATTTTTCATATTCTAAACCAATTTCACACTATGGGTTTGGGGTCATAACCACTTCAAAAGTAACAAGTTTGGGAAATCACAATCCATAGTTCATTCTCCATCCCATGCACCAAATTAATTTTAAAACCACCATATAAATATAACCCATGCAGGGACAAACATGGCACACCCAACCCATTGTTTGCAAAAATGACCTCAATACCGTAGGAATAACACTTTAAAACTTATGCTTTTATCAAATTAATAATTAGGGAATAGTGACATTCCTGAAATACAAAGTTTCACGGAAAGAATTTACCCCCTGAGCCCTTGGATGACCTACTTCTTGGAAACCCTAAGTATGGCTGCTTAGGAGAATTTAAGAGAGCTTTCGAAGTGTTTGAATATGTTATCAATGAAAAATAACCCCCCCCCCCCTTAAGTGCTTTATGAATGTGGGTTCTTAATTGGGTAAGGAGGGAATTGACTAAAGTATTGTCAATTAAAAGTTAAAATTTAGTCATTGGTGATTATGTGTCATTATACGACCGTATAGACTCATTACGAATCCCCACCATATGTCATCGTCAAGACAGTCTCCAAGGAAATCACAATATGTTTTCCCTAAGACTCAGCTAATATGATTCGTAATAGACCCTATGACTCATAGGGTCCAGTCGTAATCAACCTAATAGCCATTTGGGGTATACATTTGACACCCTATGATTTGCACCCAATGAATCGTAACGATTCCTTACAGCTCTTAGTGAGCCACTCGTACTCAAGGCAGAACTTATTCACATAGTTGCTGATATGGTTATGATTCAAGTCCAACAACTCGTCAAGACTCCATAAGACTCATTAGAGGAATCGTAGTCAGGATAGTAAGGACAAAATTTCTTAAATTTTTAAGAACGAAAAACATGGAGCTTTACATACTCTTCCCTGAGGAACATTCATCGTCAAATAACAGGACAAGGCATTTATTCACACAACTTGATTACAAACACAACCACACTTACCTTTAACAAAAAAAGACAACTAAGATACTAAGGAATAGACATACCTCAAGCACGATTTTTAGAAAGGGCAACAAGAATGAATACAGGGAATTCATATCCTCCTTGGCTTCCCATGTAGATTTTTAAACCTTTTGGTTCCTCTAAGGAAACTTTATCAAAGCCACATCCTTAGTCCATAACTGATGAACCTGCCAATCTAAAATCTCAACCGAGGCTTCCTCATAGAAAAAGGAATAAGAAATACCTACCTCCTCCAAAGAAACAATAGTCGAAAGGTCACCCACGCACTTTGTCAACATCAAAATAGGAAACACCGGATGAATAAAGCTTAAGATAGAAGGTAACTCCAATACATATACAACATTACCAACCCTCTACAATACCAAGTACTGACCAACATAACGGGGATTGAATTTTTCCTTCTTACCAAACCGCATCATTCTTTTCATGAAAGACACCTTCATGAACACTCAATCAACAATACTAAACTCTAACTCCCTTTACCTTATAGCTACGTAGGACTTTTGGCAACTTTTAACAGCCTTAAGTCTATCTCAAATCACATTCACCTTCTCTATGGAATGTTGAGCTAAATCAGGGCCAAATAACTTATTTTGACTGACCCCAAACCTCCCAATAGGTGAGCTAAACCTCCTACCATATAAGGCCTCAAACAGTTCCATACCAATTCAAGAGTGATAATTGTTGTTGTAGGCAAACTCTATGAAAGGTATGTGGTCAACCCAATTTCTACCAAAATCACATACATAATCCTGAAGCATTTTTTCCCTAAATTGTCCTTTCTACTTGACCATCTATCTGCTGGTGGAAAGTAGTACTAAGGGTTACCTTGGTCCCTAAACCTCACTGGACCGACCTCCAAAAGTTATACAAAAACTGGGTACCCCAATAAGCTAAAATAGAAATTGGAGTACCCTTCAAATTCATTATCTCCTTAATGAACAACTTCGCATAATCCTCTGAAGAGAAATTTATCCTGACTGGTAAGAAGTGAGACAGAGCAACCAAGCGAGTATATCCTTATGTGACTCTGTATGTCACTACAACTGCAGCATCAACATGACATATCCTAGATACTCCTCCATTAAACTGCTAAGCTTAGAAGACTCTGCTCGTCTCCTCAAAGTACCAGCTGCCTTCTTTTTCACTGCTTTAGGTGTTATTTATACCTGGAAAACCAAATATTAGTTTCCAACAAAAGTAAGGGAAAGTGAAAGTTGAAGAAAAACTCAAAATTTGAAAAGTTTGAATTTATCCTCACTTTTCACACCCTTATAACCTATTTGAAACCCCTAACAAGTCCAATTTACACAGACTAACAAAAAAGCATAACTTTCAAAGCAAATAAATAAGATCAACTTATGGTAATACATGTGTTCATTCAAGTTCAACTTCAGGTTAGGGCCTAAACTTAGAATTTTAACTCAAATCAAGGCCCTACATTATGATTTTAGGTTATTTCAAGTCTACCTTATACAAGAATGTTAGTTTCAATATATTTAGCAATGCAGTAACATATCAACTTGTTTCAACAATAAATAAAACATTAAATCACCATTATGAGCCATGAAAGTTAATATGAAAATTCGAAAGAGAATAATAAAGAACTCAAGAAAAATAAAGATTAAAACTTGTTTATGGCGTGTGTGGACAAGTTGGTATCTCAAACAAGTGTCAATTTTCCTTTTTCTTAATTGTGAGGTTGGTTTATGCTTAAGGTAGAAAGTTTGAATTCAAAGAGAAAATTGAAGCTTTAAGGATTAGAATGAGGGTTAGAATGTTTTTATATAAGTAGGGGGCCGTAATAGGTTATAATTGAGTATTGCTGGGCCAAAAATTTTAATTAAAAAATGCACCCGAATTTAACCTTATTGCGGCACTACCTGCACCCTATACCTGTGGTTGGGTCTTGGGCGCAGGTAGCACCTGCGGCCAGCAAGTTCTGGGCGCAGGTGTCGGGCTAAAATATTTGGCCCGCTCTTTTACAACCCAAACTTGGCGTATTGACCTTTTTCTAGCTACTTATGGTCCGCAACCTAAGGTTTAGATCCCAAAAGTAAAATTAAGTGTCAAAGTCCACAACTTACCATTTTTCACCCTCAAAATTTTTAATTTTTAATTTTTTACTCAACTTACCGTGTGGGACTTGTGACCATGATAGGCTGATCACACGGTCCCCTTACCTAAAAATCAATAAATGTAGCAATGTTTACTGTATTCCATGTAAGGTCCAAAAGCTAAAAACCTACAAAACAATTACAACAAAAAATGTAAACACTAAAATATAGTGGGTTGCCTCCCACTGAGTCCTTTATTTAACTTTGCGGTACGACATGGCTATATTGGTTACTCAGACTTCACCAACAATCCCATGGGTTTCCTCCCATACAGCGCTTGATTTAACATCACAGCACAACGCAGGTATCTTGACTACTCAGAATTCATCAAGATACCCATAGAAATATACTTTAGGGTTATCAATACAATCAATCACCGACACTATCGTCATATCGGTTGGCTGCTTCATAGACTTTTGGATGTTGAATGTCGTCTTCTCAATGTTGACTCAAAACTTTAGCTCGCTGTTTTCTATGTCAACCATATCTCTTGTTATGCCCATGAATGGTCTTCCTAAAATAATGGGCATCTCAGTGTCAACCTCATAGTCTAAGATGACGAGGTTAACTAGTAAAATAAATTTGTCCACCCTAACGATCACATCATATAAGATTCTCACAGGATTCTTCACTGTACGGTCAGTTATTAACAGTTGTATTAAACTTGGTTCTGAAGGTTTCCAGCCTAGTTTCTTAAAGACGACTAGTGGCATCATTAATACTGGCCCCTAAATCATACAAGGCTCAGGAGAATCTGGATGAACCAATAGTTCATAGTATAATGAACACCTCGATTTTGCCCTTTTTTCATGCCAAGGACCTAGTCATGATTGAACTACAATCGTACATTCCCTCAACATCCTTAAGAGCTTCTCATTTCTTCCTTGTGACTAACTATTTCAAGAACCTATTGTATCTAGGCATCTATTCTAATGCCTCAAGAAGAGGTATATTCAGGCTCAACTATTTCAGCATCTCAATAAATCGCTTAAACTTACCTTCCTCTTTCTCCTACATCAATCGCTAAGAAAAAGGTGGAGGTGGTCACAAAATCTATCATTCAGCAGGCTCCACGACCGAACCCTAATCTTTGTCTTTAGCAATTGCATCTCTATCTATTGTTACCTTTTTAGACTTGGTAGCATGTGTTTCATCATCAATAACTTCTGTATCAGGTAGTAGGTGATCCATAGCAGTGATACCACTCCTCATGGTAATAGCAAGTATGTGATCGTTGTTTTTCATATTTTGTACAGTGTTGCTCAGAAGGGTGTCTGGCTGCCTTTGTTTTAGAGTTGCTAACATTTGCCCAAACTGGTTCTCCAACAGCTTAATCACAGTTGCATGAGACTTGACCATTTGGGTCAATCCTGAAATATCATACTTAGTTTTCTTAAGGTTGGTCTCTTAATTTTCCTGACCCTTCACCAATTTAGTCAGCATCTTCTCTATCCTAGATTTTGCATCGCATCTAACGAGTGGAATGCATTTATCTCCCATCTCTCTGTAGTCATCCTTCTTCCTCCAATCACCATCTCACTCTCTACTATGGTCTCTGTCCCTATCAATATAGTTACGACCTTGGTTTCCTTGCCCTTAGTCTTAGAAACCTGCCATTTAACGATGCAAATAATTAGCTTTTTTTTCTAATTCAGACTTGTATGCTTTGGAAGCTGACCTCTATGCTGCTACTATATTTACTCTCAGAATTTGTTACTATAAACTTCTTTGCTAGCACCCCTAAATTAGTTTTTATCAACGTAATTTCTAGCATTACTGTATCATCTACTATTCTTTGGTCGCATGAATCACCTCCAGCATAAGTTCCAGATCTCCTCTCAGCCTTTTAAGTTTGCCACGTTTGGTTAGTGGTGAGATTTGATCTAACATCTCTGAAGCTTTCTCCCAATGTAGTCTCATAAAAGCTCTTCTAGAGATGGTATCTGCCAAGGCTCTATAGAATATCTTTGATAAGCTTTTCCATAAATACTATTGATTGGGTACCAAGTTTAGCTTTTTCTTAAACCAGAACCAAACCTTGAACATGGACTCTGACTGTAGTTGCCTGAAATTATAGATCTCATCCTTAAGTTGCAACATCCTTTATGAAGGAAATAACCTATTTAAGAACTGCATGTGCAACTCGTTCCAAGTCATAATAGAGCCTTTTAGAAATTCCCCTAACCATAAAGATACTTCTCCTATAAGTAAGAATGGGAAAAGCCACAATCTAAGTACTTCCTTATTTACCCAAAGATTAGTATACGAGTTATTTATCCTAAGGAAATTTACATGGTGCATATTTGCATCATCAATAGAAAATCCTACCAAAACACCCTTGAGATTTAGAAGTTAGATGATGGCACTCATGATATTAAATTTGATGCCTGGGGGGAAAACAAGAGGTACGATGGCTCTATTCTCTGTTGTCTCAACATATCCCATATCTTTCTTATCAACTATATATGTCTGTGTATACTGATAAACAGGGATAACTTGAACATGAGCATCTCTAGCTCTATTTTGATTCCCATCGAGTGCTGCTCAATATCTGTCGCTTGTCTTTGTTCAACTAGATCCACATCCCTAACTATCCTTTAAGCTTCTTCCGCTTCTCTCCTTTTGTCTTCAGTTTGAGCTAATATCTCACCAGTATGTCAATTAATAATATTTTGTACTCCCTCGACAGAGGGTATAACATCACTAACCCATTCAGGATTATCACCTCTCTTTGGCACAAATATTCTACTAGGTGTTTGTAGGATCCTTTATGGATTCGGATTCATTGGGAGTAATATATCATACTCTATTTACTAGTCATACAAAGGCGTATGCCAAAATTAAAACAAAAAGAAAGATTAAAAACCCAAGAACTGCAACAACCTTAATCCACAAATTAACACTGTGTTCCCCGACAACGACATCAAAATTTTGATGATGTCCAAACAATACCTCCTTTTATATGATGATACGGTCAATGTCAAAATATACCCAACTAACGTTGGGGTTGAATCCCAAGAGAATATATGATTTGCTATATCTCAGCAGTTGCAAGCTATGGACAAAATACGAAAGTAAATAGGGGGATTTATGTGTAGTAGTCTCGAAAAGAAAACAATATTAACTTTGTTTAAAACCAATCTTGAGTGAACACTAGGATTGCATTCCCCGTGGTATCTCAACTCTGTTGGTTTATGTGCATTGCTAAACCAGCTCAATACCTTACATAGAGAATCAATAAGTTATGTACCTCTCATAGTCTTTTGACGAGCAGAAGGATTTCACGTTTTACCTATTGAATCTCAAGGTGCAGCGTTACTACAATTGTACTACAATAGATCGGCTATTAACTTCCCAAATTACTATTATCTTTACCTTTTCCTAGTTACTACCTCTTTGTTAGAGTAAGTAGCAATATCTAGGTGGTATCTGAATGTGTGCACCCATTAAGAAATCAATCATATCAAAGATAAGGCAATGTATGTCATAGGTATTGTTTTTTTGTCAATAATCACACTTTCTTACTTTGTCAATTTGCTAAGGTTTCCACAACCCTATCTATGGGTTTTAGCCACTAATGATTGTGAAGAAATCAATATCAATCGTGTTGGAAATCAAAGCTAAAATCATAATGATAAGATGAAAGAGAACCCACAATCGTAAATTGAATAATCAATCAAAGTCAATACCAAAGAATCCCAAGATCAAAGATGGATCTTGAAATCAAAATATGTTTTTAAGTATTAAAAGTGTTGAACTTATGTCTCTAACTAAAAAGTACATAAAAGGTATTTATAGTACAAGAGATAACCTTAAAAACTAAGACTGAACAAAATAGGAGAAAACCAGGTCGGCGGCCACCTACTTCCTACATTTGCAGTCTGGCGGGCGCAGGTAGTGGACGCAAGAAACAGCAGCAAAAATCCTACAATGCTCAGCTCTTAGGATTTTGACTTTCTAGCACCTAATTTGTGTACATGGAGTCTGCATATCGTTCTTGCATCCACGAGTTGACTTGGTAGGTGCTGAGAGTAAGTTTTTTAGCTTTTCTTCAACTCTTGAACATGCATTAATCACGATTAAGCTGGAAAACATCCCAATCATCCATAATCTCTCCAAAAGTAACCAAAAGTACCTTTTTTAACCTTTTTTGTGAACTTCTCATTCAAAACATGGTTTTCTGCAAAACATACCCAAAACAAATTAAATATAACAAAAAGCCCTCACAAATTTGCATATTTTTCTCGTTTTAAGCATCGAAAGTGCTATATTTTTATAGCACAGTACCTATAACCTAAGTTATTTGGTGATCACCGTTTCCATAACAACAGTGGTTTTAAGGAATAAAGTGTCTAATCTTAGGCTAGTAGGGCCAGTCAACTCTGTCATATCTTTTTTATAGATTTTGTGGTCTATAGTACCCATATTTTTATGATGAGGGGAGAAATAAATGTTTTGGATACAACTAGCCTGTCCATATTTAGAGAAATTGTCCCTCTGGCGATATTGCTACTAGGGATAATAAGGTCCTGATTGCTGCTTCTTTGGCTCCTGCACCAAAGGGTGCTACTTCTGGCTCTGGCAATGGTTGGAACTATCTTTATGCTCCTTTCACCCAACAAGACTCGTAGTCATCACCTGATGTTGTTACTGGTATGCTAAAACTTTTCACTCATGATGTGTCTTATCTGCTAGATCCCAGATCTACCCTTTCTTATAGGACCCCTTAGATAGCTATTCCTTTTGGTTTTGGTCCTAATTGTATTCCTTATTTTCTGTGTCTACCCCAATGGTTGACTCTATTGTGGCTAGAAAAGTCTATAGGGGTTGCATGTTAGCTATCTGTGATAGAGAGATGTTGGTAGATTTGATAAAGTTGGAAATGTTAGATTTTAATGTTATCTTTGGGTTAAATTATCTCCATTCGTGCTATGCATCTCTTGATTATAGGATCAAAGTGTCAATTTCCAATTCCTGTATGAATCGATGATTGAGTATGAAGGGAGTTCTCTAGTGCCTAAGGAAAGGTTCATCTCTTATCTAAGGTCTCGGAAATTGATTTCCAAAGGGTGTCTATGTGACTTGGTTTGGATTAAAGATTCTAATTTTGAGGGTTCCTCCTTGCAATCTATCCCTGTGATTTATGATTTTCCTAAAGATTTTACTGATGATCTTTTTGGTGTCCCTCCTAATAGGGAAATAGACATTGGGATTTATATTCTACCTGATATCTATCCCATCTCTATTCTTCCTTATACAGTGGCTCTGGCTAAATTAAAAAAGATAAAAGAGCAATTAAAGGATCTCCTTAATAAGGGCTTCACTTGTCCTAGTATGTCTCTGTGGGGGTGCTCCCGTGCTTTTTGTGCATAATAAAAATGGGTCTATTTGGATATTTATAGATTATCAACAGTTGAATAAGGTTATAGTGAAGAATAAGTATCCTCTTCCTAGGATTGATGACCTGTTTGACCAACTGTTGGGTGCAAAGTACTTTTTTATGATTGACCTTTGGCCATGTTATCATCAATTGAAGATTATGGAGTGGATATCCCTAAGACTTCTTTTCAAACCTGGTACGGTCATTTTGAGTTTTTGGTGATGTCCTTGGGTTTGACTAATGCACTGGCGGTATTCATAGATCTTATGAACTAGGTTTTCTATCAGTTTCTAGACTTATTCATCATTGTGTTTATTGATGACATTCTAGTGTATTTTAAGAGTAAGGAGGATCATGTCGATCCCCTCTATATAGTGTTTCAGACCCTTAAGATTCAGTCTTTGTATGCTAACTTTGCAAAGTGTGAGTTCTAGTAGAATGTTGTTACTTTTTTGGGTCATGTTATTTCTAGTAAAGGGATCATGGGGATCCACAGAAAGTTACGATGGTTAATAAGTGGCCTAGACCCACAACTCCAATCGATATTTGGAGCTTCTTAAGTTTGGACGTACATCATAGAAGGTTTATGGAGAGCTTTTCTTCTATTGTTTCCCTGTTAACTATGTTGACTCATAAAAAGGTAAAGTTTTTATGGTCCGATGCTTGTGAGGGTAGTTTTGAGAAGTTGAGGGATAAGTTTACTTTTGCTCTGTTTAGACCCTGCCCGAGGGTACTAATGGTTTCATTGCATATTGTGATACATCTCGTATGGGGTTGGGTTGTGTTTTAATGTAGTAGGGTAAGGTTGTGACATATGTTTCTAGGCAACTTAAGGTGCATAAAAAGAACTATCCAACTTATAATTTGGAGTTTTGATCTGTAGTTTTTGCTTTGAACATTTGATGTCGTTACCTGTATGGGGTTCATGTTGACATATTCTCGAACTACAAGATCTTGCAGTATGTGTTCACCTAGAAGAAGTTGAATCTCAGGCAAAGGAAATGGCTTGAGTTACCCAAGGACTATGATATGCATCTTTATTATTATCCAGGTAAAGCTAAAGTGGTTGTTGATGCTCTTAGCAGGTTATCTATGGGGAGTTTGTATCATGTTGATAAGGAAAAGCGGGGGTTGGTAAAGGATATTTACTATTTGGCTAATCTTGGAGTTTATATTTTGAACTCAGAGGATGGTAAAGTTATTGTTCAAGAGATGGTGAAGTGCTCTCTGGGTGCCGAGGTAGAGGAGAAATAGGTTTTGGATCCTATTTTAATGGGAATCAAGGATAATGTGGGTCACCAGAAGGTGCTAGCTTTTGCGATTAATGGTGACGGTATCTTGAGGTACCAAAGTAGATTGTGTATTCCCAATGTTGATGGGCTATGAGAGAAGATCTTGGCTGAGGCTCATACATCAAGGTACACAGTTATCCAAGTTTGAAAAAAATGTACCACGCTTTGAAAGAGATCTATTAGTGGATTAACATAAAGTGGGATGTAGAAAATTTTGTGGCCAAGTGTATGGTGTGTCAGTAAGTGAAGGTGGAGCACTTGAGGTGTGGAATTTGTCTCGGGAGATTGAGTTGCCTGGGTGGAAGTGGGAAGTGATCAATATGGATTTTTTATGGGTTTTCTGTGATCTCAAAATTAGTTTAATTTGATTTGGGTCATCATCGATAGGATAACTAAGTCCGCTTACTTTTTGCCAGTGAAGACTACTTATTCTATAGAGGATTATGCAAAGCTCTTCCTTTGGGAGATTGTCAAGTTGAATAGTGTGGATATCTCTATCTAATTGAGGCACTCAGTTCTCGTCTAATTTTTGGCGTTCTTTTCAAAGAGGTTTGGGGACTAAGGTGAACCTTAGCCTCATTTTTCATCCTCAAATAGATGGTCAAATAAAGAGGGCAATTCAGGCTTTGAAAGATATGCTAAGGTCTTGTGTGCTTGATTTTGGTGGTAGCTGGGTTAAAAGTTTGCCTCTCATAGATTTTGTGTATAATAATAGTTTTAGCTCTAGTATTGGGATGGCTTCTTTCAAGGCACTTTATGGTAGGAGGTATAGGTCTCCTATTGGGTGGTTTGAGGTTAGCAAGAATAGGTTATTCGGTCCCGACTTGGTTTACCAAGCCATGAAAAAGGTAAAGGTAATTCGGAACAAACATAAGACCGACCAAAGTTGTCAAAAATCCTATGTGGATACGAGGCGTAGGGAGTTGGAGTTTAATTTGGATGATTTGTTGTTCTTAAAGGTATCTCCCATGAAGGGAGTGATGCGGTTTGGAAAGAAGGAGAACCTTAGTCCCTGGTATATTGGTCCCTCTCATGTTTTAAGGTGAGTGGGACATGAGGCTTATGAGTTAGAGTTGCCATCTAGGTTGGGTTCTATTCATCTAGTCTTCCATATTTCGATGTTGACAAAGTGTGTCGGTGATCCCTCCTTGATCGTTCCTTTGGAGATTGTTGGTGTTTTGGATTTCTTTTCCTATGAGGAAGTCCCGGTGGAAATTTTGGATAGACAAGTTCATCGTCTGAGGACTAAGGATGTGGCTTCAGTGAAAGTTCTATGGAGGAACCACAAGGTCGAAGAAGCTACTTGGAAATCTGAAGAGGACATGAAGTTCAAATATCCATTCTTATTTCCCGCTTTGGGTAATTGTGCTTGAGGTATGTGTATTCCCTAACATCTTTATTTAAGGTAAGTGAGGTTTTACTTTGTGTCAAATCATACTAATAAACGCCTTGACGCATCATTCAAGGATGAATGATCCTAAAGGGGGTGGAGAATGAAACACCCTGTATTTGTGGACTTTGAAAATTTCTTAACCTATGGGCTTACTGCCCAATTTAACTCTCCCTATGAGTTTTAGGGTGTCATTAAGGGTCATAATACCGTAAGCGTAGCCTTAATAGATTGTTTAGCCAAGTTCCTATTCTGATTACTATTAGATCCAAGTGAGTTGTAAAGACTCTATATAAGTCATATAGTCCCATCCGTAGCCTAATTTGTGTAGTGCTTAATTGATTCTACCTTGACTACAATTGAAAAAAAACTAGTTGTATTATCTAAGTACAAGTCGTATGATACGAATCATAGTCAGACAAGTGTGGGTGCCTATGGATATTGTCCAGACTACGACAGGAGGTCACAAGTCATAAGGTGACCCTACAAGTCATAAAGTCGTCTGTAACGACTGGCGACAATTTTTTAGTATTTCATTAAAGGCACTTTGGACATTTCTCCTTTTCCCCAATTGTGACCCATGACTTAAAACCCCTTTAGGGTATCATTATCACTCCAAAACAAATCAAAATAACTTTTCAATCTCTCTTAAATCCGCAAGGTCAAGAACACTTGGGGTTTCCAAGAAGGTGGTCAATTAGGGCTCTCAAGGGTGATTTCTCTCCATAATTGTGATACTTTCAGGTATGTTACTCTTTTCTAAATCTTATTTTGTGAAAAAATATGTTTTTTCAATGGTTTAATTGTATGGATTTTAATGTGGGTTTTGACATGGGTTGAGGGTTTTAGGATAGTGGACATTTGAATTTTTTTCCCACGGTTTTCATGAGTTGTTCATACTTTGAATTAAATGTTCTTGAACTAATAGGGTGCATGGGTGTGGGAATTGGAATGGGGAGCGAGGTAATCCCCTAAATTAACATTTTGAAATTGGAAATTGATTTTGAACAATTATATTCCCTCAACTTACTTGAGTAAATGGCTCTGAATTATGGAATTGTCACTTGGTTTGATTTACTCACCTATATTATTGTATTGCATAAATGGTTAAACAATGAACATGGATTTTAAAGGCCTTGTTGGCTATGTTTTGATCTAATGAACAAAGGCAGTCGAGGCATTCCCCCAATTTGATTTGATAAATGAAAGAAGGTTAAGGTATTTCTCCAATTTAATTTAATGAAGAAAAGGGGATCGAGGCATTCCCCCAAGTTAATGGAATTGTAATGGCATGATTATGAGCTTGCAAGCTAAATGGTATGACAATACCGTGGTGTTCCTTAATGCATGACTCCATGGTTAATGAATGGGTTATATGAAACTTATTTTAATTGGGCTTAATGAGGGTTATGTAGCTAAGCCGTGAAGGTGTGGATCTCGAATAATTTATATTGGAAACTCATGTTTGCCGACATGCGGGTTGGTCTTGATGACTACATGCATAGTTCACACTATTAATGTATTTGTATCTACAATTGACGTAGGGTCAGGGCATTCCCTAGTCTTCCTTGATACCTCCAGTTCATGTAGATAACACGCATTGAGGCACTTTCAATAGGGGTAATGATCCCATATAGCCCGTTAGTACCTATTTATGATGATTGAGTGCTAAACCTTGTTTCCTACCCCAACATCTATTATATATGTGTATCCATGTTTGTGAACATGTATAGTGAGTTTGAAATTGCACTTTTGACTGGTATAATTTTATCCTTATCCTTAGTTACATGCTAGTGCTCACCCCACTAACCATCTCTGGATGTTGTATCCCCACACGATGCAAGGTTCGAAGGAACTTCTACTTTTCCTACATAATGATAGGTGATCTCAGAGTCTATCATTTACGGTGACATGGTGAGCTTCCATTCTCCGGAAGACCTAATCATTCCATCGATTTTTCCTTCGATAAATTAGAATTAAAGACTTCACATTTACATTGTCATTGTCATTGTCCTTGTCAGGGTCAGGGGCATGTCCCGGCATAGGTTATTTTTTGGTATAGAGGCTTTGTGGATATTACTGTGGACTGGGTATTGATGTTGACACTCTTAGATGTCTTCGAACTTATTACTTCCTATCTTTTTATATGTTCGAAACTTAGCCGTTGTCAGGTGTGTTATGTTCTGTTTGGCTAGTCAGGGGGATGGTCTCCGATTCTCAATGAACTTGATATATCCATCACGGTTAGGTCCTGGTTCGAGTCGTGAAATGTGGTCACAAATGTTAAAGCAGGGGAAGTGGACCATCATGAATGCGAGCAACAAGTCGCGATTGTGAAGAAGGAATTGGACTAGATCGGAGCTGACCCACATCGTCGAATGCAAACGAGATAGCTCGCGAATGCAATAACCGATATCTTGAACCTTCGCAAACATGGCCTACCCCTCACTGACACAAATGAGCCCTGCACCAGAAGCTGGTAAACTAATAGAAACTTAAGCCACACAGACTTCGATCGTGTGCTTGAGATTCGTTCGAAACTCCTACATGCAAATGAACTATGGTACCATACCAAATTCAACATTTTGGACTCAACGGAACCATCAAAACCTTTATCCGAGATCGTTTTAATTAAAAGTGGGTCTTACACCTAGTTCTATTTACATCAATTTCTACTCATTAGACCAAAATGAGTTTTGAAACCTTGGGATCCGAACAAAGGGTCCCCCTAGCCTAAAATCAGCATTTTAGAGCTGATGGAGCTATCGAAATTCTCATCTAAAGCCGTCCACTATGTTTTTTGGTCCGAGACTTTTTCTTTAAAAATAAAAGCTCTAAAATAGGGAAGTCAGCCTAAAACCCAAACTAACTGTCCGATAACCAAACCGACAGTTCTGGCAAGTCATAATGACCTGCAGTCACTGTAAGAAGGCTCAAAATACCCGAAATGCATAAAAATCAAGAAACTGACCTGGAAAATATTTACATTGACCCAAATGTATCATTTGTAATTGTATATGATAGAGATTTATAAATTTAATTACAGGGAAAAATTAAGACCTTGAAAATGATTAATGTTGATTATATTTAGCTAGATCAAAAAAAGAAAACCCCCTTCATATCTAAATTCTCAGACACAAGTCAAATATAACAAAGAAAATTGATGAAGCAAATATAACAAAAATTATTTGTAGTATTTGAAGTCTTGGAAATTTTTACCAAAATAAGACATTACTTGAAGCAATGAAAAATAATACGTTACATTTGTTTTTTTTAAGAAATAGAATAAATGCATATGTGAGTAACATTTTAGATAATACTTTATTAAAAATATTCTAACGATAACAGTTAAAAAAGATGGAGAGAAACTGTAACTGTGAGAAACATTTTACAAGTAATCCGTATTGAAAGTTACAACTCTCTAATTCAAGCACAAGTATTAATTTTGCTCAGGAAAGTACAGTTCATGAACACTATTTTTCTGTACTTTTATTACTTTTTCTTCTTGTTTCTCTCTCTTGTATTTCTTCCTAACATAGAATACAAAAGGTCCTCACTCATTTGCCCTTGTCCTAACCTCCAGCTTCAAACCTAGAAAATTTGAAACATTGAAAATTAGATGATGCTGTTTATATATAGAATAGATATTTCAAATATCAAAATAAATATTAATAACAAAACCTAAACAAATATTAGTGTGATATAAATTTGCCTACAAAGTTAAAGTTAAAGTTAATAATTACAAGTATCGAGTTTAACTCTGGAAAATGAAATTTGCTAAAAAGCATTTTATCTTCAAATCTTTCAATGTGAATTCTAATTAGTCTTGCTCCTAAGCGAATATCAAATACAAGACAAATTTCAAAAACTATTTTCTCCTTCAGTTAAACAAATCAATAAACATTAATATCATGTGCCAAATATATTTTTATGTAAGTAACCTAAATACATTACTTACTAACCGGTATTTTAATATATGTTTGTCTAAAAAAATATATTAAATAATTACTATAACCTTCTAATTAAATATCATATAAAGAATTGTAACTTCCAGATAAATAATATTATAACCAAATTAATTAACAAAAAATTACGAATTTGATTTTTTTTTCTTTTTTACCAATCTTTGGAGCTGAGTATTGAATAATATTCATCAATTTACAATGTTTCTTAGCAAAGTATTTATAGACTGTTACAACTTGTTCTAGAAGCTTCTGATCCTCCTAATATACTAGCCAACTCATCTTATTGTGACTAACCTCAATGCTACAATAACAACTCTTAGTAACCAACTCAATGGAACAGTAAAACTACTAATGGAATAGTAAAGCAACTAACTACAGCTTGCGTATTACTAGCTTCTTAACCATGTACGTTTTATCACTCCCCCTCAAGCTGAAGGGTACAAGATGTTAAGCACACCAAGATTTCTTAACAAATGATGATGTTGATCTTGACTAAGTCCCTTATTAAGAATATCAGGCATCTGATGTTGAGTAGGAATATACATTATTTTCTCCAATCCCATTTTAATTTTGTCACTGATGAAATGGCAATTAATCTATATATGTTTTGTTCTTTTATGAAAGATACGATTAGCTTCTAGTTGAATAGCAGACTTTCTATTACTCAGAATGTTAATAGGTTTGATAACAAGAACATTTAATTTAGGAAACAATCCTTCCAGCCATGTAACCTCTACCAATGTTGAATCCATACTCTTATACTCTACTTCAGCTAAAATTCTTGACACGATATACTTCTTCTTAGATTTCAAGGACACCAAGGATCCTCAAAAATGTATGACATATCCAGTGACTGATCTTCTTCTGTTAGGGTATACAACCCAGTTTGAGTCACACAAACAGGTTTAATCGATAATAGTCTTGGGTCTTTATCCATATACCTCGACCTATAGTACCCTTTAGATATCTGACTACTCTGTTATAAGCTTTTATATGAGTCTTCTTTGGTTGTTGCGTTAATTGACTCAAGGTCTGCTGATTTGAGGTATATTTATGTACTTTAGTGTTGTTATCCTGCCGTATTTAGCATTATTTTGAGGGAAACTTGTGTGATTAATGAGTAAATAATGATATAAATAAGCATCTAAGTGTTTAAGTAAGTGATTACAATGTTTAAAGGTGTTTTCAAACAAGTTTGGATTCAAATTGATCACTTAGTGTTCAACCGAGAAAACTAGCGTTACTAGCTTGAGCTAGGTGTTTGTCTAATCTATCGCGATGGATTCTAATGTTTTGAATGAGTTCCTAATAATTTTATTGTTTATTTATGTGTGAAAGACTTGTTTATATTGTTTAAAATATAATTGAAACAAGCCAAGAGTCAAAACAATAAGTTAATGATTTAAAGGGCAAGCCCAGTCTTAGCTCGAGTTTCTTGTTCACCATTATGGATTTTGTGTTGTTTTGAGCTCCAATCCGTGGTGTATGATGATGTAGTAGTCTTGGTGAGTTGATTGATATGATATATGGATGTTGAACAAGCTATAAATCAAGTCAAGACAACATAAAAGGCTTGAGATAAAGAAAAATTGCACAAGGCAAAGTTAAGCGTCAAAGATGCAATTCAAGTGAAGCCACGTGATATAGGGTCAATGCAGACCTTTCTCCCATGAAATAAGAAATTCCACACGCCCCTTAGCCCAAGAAGAGAGAAAGGTTTTGTGTGGCTTGCTTCACGGGAGAGACCAACGCGATGGACCACTTATTCCCTCACTGGCCAAACTTTGCCAACTATAAATACAACACGTTAACACTTAGTAAATCAATTTTGGAAGGTATTTGGACTTTGATAGGGGTTGTTCAACACTTCGTTTAGGGTTTATTTCTCTTTACCTCATCTTTTTAATGGATTATAGCGTGGATTGAATTATTTGGATTACGGTTATGACTATTAGTGGCTACACTCCTTCTTTTTGGGGTTAAGGACAAAAACATGTTTTATTTAGCTTTGAATTGAGATTTTTTGTATTAATTATCATGTTTGGTTATATATTTATCATTTTTATAACTATTTTAAGGATTTGTGGCCCTTAGAATATATCAATTGTCGACTTTATGATCTCGAGAGAGGGAATTAAAAGATAGAATATGGGGATAGATAGAGTAAGGTTCTCATTCTTTTATAAAATGAGGAATTTGAATTAGCGACTAGGATAGAGATATACCTATAAGCCTTACTTGGTTCACTAAGGGATGAAATATAAATGTGTTTAGCTTATTTATCACATTCTCGCTCAACGATGTAGTTGTGGGTCTAGATTAGATAAGTAATTATAGGCTAGAGGCACCATGATAATAATATCAGCCCAGTGAATCAACAACCAAGATAAGAAATCCAACGAATGAGATCAATAGTGTACTATGATTGTTCGTAGTGCTTTAACCCTGGGCTTTCATAAATTGATTGTCCAAAGTATTTACTTTTACGCATTATTTTAGTTTACTTTTTTCTTATACACTTTCAAAACTCTTTTGGGTACGATTGCACTAATTTAATCTCGAAAGTTAAACTTAAATTGAATAGTTTTTAAAACAAGTCTCTAAGGGATCGATATTCGACTTTATTTTAGGCCACTGTATTACTTGGTGAGACCACATACACTTGCATGTGCGCTTGGGCAAATAAGTTTTTGATGTCATTGCTGGGGACTTAAAAATTGGCAATTTATTTTTAGTTTTACTTTTTAGACTTCTTTGGGTCTTTACACTTGGTCTCGGTATTGAATTTGCAGAAAACGAGTTTACAGGCTAATAAGCTGGCAAGAGATAGGGAGTTGATTGAACCAAGCCCCGTACCAGAGCAATGCTTTTATAAACGAATGAGAGAAGCAATCCTTCTCCCTCGTATCTCACAATTTTAAGAGGAACAAGACAATCCTACTCTTGTGGTTGAAGATAACCCAGCTCAATTTCAGGAGGAACAAGATAATCCTACTTTTATGGCTGAAGATCAACTAGCTCGCAGGACAGTTCGCGAGGTGGCAATCCCACTTTCGATAAATTTGACCTCCCACTTTTAGAAACTGACTATTGGCGGTAACATTAAGCTAAAACAAAACATTGTGCAACTTTTGATCAGCAGTGGATAGTTTATGGGGCTTTCATATGAAGATCCACAAGTACATCTACAGAACTTTCTGGAGATCAGTGATAAATTCATCCCTACGGGTGTGTCAACTGATTATGTTAGGCTGACACTATTTCTCTTTTTACTATTGGGGAAGCGAAAAAGTGGTTAAACGCTGAGTTGGCAAGTTCAATCACAACATAGGATAACTTGGCCCAGAAATTCCTCATCCAATTTTTTCCAACTAGCAAGACTGCAAGACTCCGCAGTAAGATTGTGTGCTTTAAATAAAAGACTGATGAGAATTTATATCATATATGGGAGAGGTTTAAGCTCTTCTTTAGGATTGTCCACATCATCAGTCAGCCAATAAGGTATTGGCTCATACTTTTATTGAGGTACTTGATCACAACACAAAAAAATTTCTAAATTTGGTTGCAGGTGGTCAAGCTTTAGAATTAACATACGATAAGCTTTATACCTTGTTGAACCGGATTTCACAAGGAAATCCTGAATGGCATTCGGACTCAAGAAGTGCTACAAAGAAGGTTGTAGGTGTGTTGGAGATGGACCAGTTTACTTCTATTTCCACTTAGATTGCAACATTATAGAATCAGTTAACAAATCAATTCAGCAATATAAAATTAGGGTTTACACAACCTGCAGCAACAATTAATGTAATTCATCAAATAAGTACTTGGGGTGTGGTTTGTGGCAATAGTGGTCATTCTGCAGATATGTGTGCTGCCAATCCTGAGTCAGTGATGTTTGTGGGAAATGTTCAAAGGTCAAATTATAGGAATGCCTACAATCTGAATTGGCAGACACAACCATTAAATCAATAATGAAATGCCCAATAATAGTAGTTTCAGCAGTAGTAGGTTCATGGAAATTAGGTCGAAACCCAAAGAATTAATGTTGAAGATATACCAAAGCAAATTATGGCTGCTCAGGCATAGTTGTCTACAGATATAAAGAGCTAGCAAGCATCTAAAAGGAGCTTGGAGTTGCAGATAGGTAAGATAGCAGCAGCACAGAATACCAGGCCTCAAGGTGGTTTGCCAAGTGATACTGAAAATCCTAAACAAGTAATGGAAATCACTTTGAGGAGTGGTAAAGAGATTAATGGAAAATCTCTAAAGAAAACTAAAGAGGTAGATGTTGATTTGGTTCTTAAACAAGTAATGACCAAGCTGCTAAAAATTTGAGAAAGTCTGAGTACTCAAAACCCAAAGTTAGTGAACAGGTAATGCAGAAACTACCACCACTATTCCCAAAAAGGCTTAGAAAAGTGAAGGAGGATGCATGCTTCAAGAAGTTCTTTGACATGTTCAAAGAGCTGCACACTAACTTACCTCTTTTTGATATTTTGCAAGGAATGCCTAAGTACACTAAGTACTTGAAAGATGTGGTCACTAACAAAGTTAAGCTACAGGATGTCGAGATAGTAGCACTCGCTGAAGAGTGCAACTCTATAGCTACTCTATAGTGATGCAGAAGATTCCTCAAAAGCTCAAAGATCCAGGGAGATTCACCCTTCTTTTTCAAATTGGCAATAGTGAGGTAGTCCATGCACTGAGTGATTTAGGGGTGAGTATTAACTTGATACATCGTCTTTGTTTAACAAGTTTATACTGGGAAAGACAAGACCGAGCATTATGATACTGCAATTGGTAAACCAGATACTAGCCCTTCCTAAAGAAATTATGGAGGATGTTTTCATTATGGTTGGTAAGTTTATTACTACTAATGACTTAATTATTCTGGATTTTAAGGCAAATGAAACAGTATTAGTCATATTAAGATGTCTATTTTTGGCAACGGGGGGAGCATTGATAGATGTGAGAGAGGGCATGCCCACAATGAGGCTGGATGACGAAGAGGTGATTTTCAAAGTGTACAAACTGCTCAACAAACTATCCTATTACAAAAATTTATTCTTGTTTACTGTGATTGAAGGGGATAAGTGTGGGGTGGTAGAGTCTATTCCATAAAAGACCTTTTCAAACTTTCTCATTGAGCAGCCCAAGACACAAATACCCCAGCCTGACATGATTTAAATTGATGAGCCTGAAAAAGATATTGTTGAGAAAGATGTTGAACTTGAGAGTTCACGCTCAAGATGTACTAAATAAATAAAAAAGATGGCATCTGAATGTGAGAAAGAGGATAAAGGAAAATGAATGACTCATAAATTGGGTTGTGCCACGACACTAAATCAGGTGCTTCTTGGGAGGCAACCCAAGTTAAGATAGATTTTATTTATAGTATTTTAGTTTTTACTTTACTAGATTTTATTTTTTTTGATTTACAGGTCGATGGAAAGTCTAAGTACCGAAAAACCTGAGCTAAGAAGCATGGAAAAGACTAAGTGTGGGGTCCCCAGAACCCTCTTGATGTGTAAAGATGCTATGGCTAGGCCTAGAGGCCTCAGGAAATATTTTTATCTCTATCTTTAAAGTATACTTTGGCGACAAAGTAGATTTTTAAGTGTAGGATGGGGAAATCCTATTTTTAGGGTAATTTTAATTTTTTTGTGTTAGGAATAAGTGGAGTGTTCTTGTTGGTGCTATATTTAATTTCATGGTGTAAGTATTTTGGTTGTAAAATCATGTTTATTGTGTGAATTACTACTTTTTAAACTCTTAGGCTCATGATTATGACTCTTGTATTTGTTGGCTTAATGTTGAATTCATGTTATTATTTGGTTGAGAGTCGATGATGATCCTACTTGAGTCAAGAATGTGTCATCTGTGTGTAAGGTGTTCGAATATTCCTAGTTGTATTTAATGCTAGCACTTTCCTGGTGTATGTGAAAAATAAAATTAAGAGTATGGGTTTATGAGATGATATAGGCATTTCTTTGATAGTCATATTTCATACCTTCTTTTTACCTACCCTTGTGTATTATCCTAGTTAACCCCATTGAGCCTTTAGCTTATTCTTTCGCAAACTTATATGTAGCCTAATCCCCTCCTTTGATTGACCTTAATTTGATCCAAAATTTCCTAAGTGTTTTAGTGTAAAATTAATTAAGGAGTGTGAAATTCAAGTAGGAGAAAGGTGAAATTGAAGCCCCAAAGTAATAGTTATTGGTGTGTACAATTGTTATGTGTTTTGGTTGGGAGTTGAGTAATGAAAAGAATAAAAATTTATTCTAATTGAATTAGTAGTGAATGGAGAATACTCTCACCATAGTGTATGTGAATGATCTTAATAAGATGGGGCAAAATAAAAGATGTGGGTAGAGAGAAAGTGGTGTAAAGTAGTTGGTAGAGATTGGTCTTAATTGTATAATGTGATGTATTAGAGCGCTTAGGGAAGATAGTCACTATTACTGGATAGAATAGCTCCTACCCATCCTTTAGCCTATATTACAATAATTAAAGACCTATTTGATCCTAAGCTTAACATTCTGATATTAGTTGAGTACTACACTAAGGGAAATCCTATGGTTCATCATTTGTAATTTGTGAATTCTTTGTGAGAGTGAGCGCAATTTGATTTTTGTACCCAGTCTGTTATGGATTGCATGATTATGAGTGATTATGATAACTCTCTTCTTGTGAGCGTACATATTTTATGATAATAGGGTGAATTATATGATATCTTTGATTGAATAGTGTGCATGAGTTTGCTAACTAGGTGAGTCAATTCTTGAAGCTAGGATATTTTGAAGTAGTATTCTTGAACTGTCAATTATGTATGTAAGATGCTTAGTGTAGAAACTTGCATTCTATGTTGTCATTTTAATACTATCTTGAGTGTCTTTCATGTGGTATAAGTGTTGATTCGCCTCATCATATTATACTAAGATTAAATAGTTGTTCGAGGAAGAAGAAAGCTTTAAGTGTGGGGTGGTGGTCTGAGGTGCATTTATACACTTTAGTGTTGTTATCATACCTTATTTAGCCTTGTTTTAAGAGTAAATTGTATGATTAATGAGTAATTAATGATATAAATAAGCATCTAAGTGTTTAATTATGTGATTACAATGTTTAAAGGTGTTTTCAAACAAGTTTAGATTCAAATTGATCACTTAGAGTTCAACTAAGAAAACTAGTGTTACTAGCTTGAGCTAGGTGTTTGTCTAGTATATCGCGATGGATTCCAATGTGTTGAATGAGTTCCTAATGGTTTTATTGTGTATTTACATGTGTAACAACTCTTTTATAGTGCTTAAAGTGTAATTTAAATAAGCCAAGAGTCAAAACAATAAGTTAAAGATTTAAAGGGCAAGCCTAGTCTTAGCTCGAGTTTCTAGTTCATCGTTATGGATTATGTGTTGCTTTGAGCTCTAAACCGTGGTGTATGATAAAGTAGGATGCTTTTGAGTTGATTATGATAATAAATGGAATTTGAAAAAGCTGGAAATCAATTCAGGACAACACCAAAAGGCTTGGGATGGAGAAAAATTGCACAAAGCAAAGTTAAGCATCAAAGATGCAATTCCATGAAGCCACGCAATATAGGGGCAACGCGGACATTTCTCCCATTAAATCAGTAATTCCCCATGCCCCTTAGTCTATTGGAGATAGAAAGTCATCGTGTGGCTTGCTTCAAGGCAGAGCCCAACGCGGCGCACCACTTATTCCCTCACCGGCCAAACTTTGCCAACTATAAATACAACACGTTAACACTTAGTAAATCGCTTTTGGAACGTCTTTGGACTTTGAGAGGGTCTTCTCAACACTTTTTTTAGGGTTTATTTCTCTTTACTTTATCTTTTTAATGGATTATAGCATGGATTGAATTATTTTGATTACAATTATGACTATTAGTGGTTAAACGCTCCCTTTCTGGGGTTAAGGCCAAGAACATGTTTACTTTAGCTTTGAATTGAGTTTTTTTGGATTTCTTATCATATTTAATTGTTTATTTATCCTTTTTATCACTATTTTAAGAATTTTCGGTCCTTAGAATATATCAATTGTTGACTTTGTGATCTCGAGAGGGGGAATTAGAAGATAGAAGTGGGGATAGATAGAGTAAGGTACTCATTCTTTTATAAAATAAGAAATTTAAATTAGTAACTAGGATAGAGATACCTAAAAGCCTTACTTGGTTTACTACGGTATGAAATATAAATGTATTTAGCTTAGTTCTCACACCCCCGCTCAATGATGTAGTTGTGGGTCTAAGTTAGATAGGTGATTAGAGGCTCCAAAGACCATGATCATTATATCAACCCCGTGAATCAACAACCAAGATAGGCAATCCAATGAATGAAGCTCAATATCATAGTATAATCGTTCGCAGTGATTTAAACCCGACTTTCATACATTTATTGTCCAAAGTCTTTACGTCTACGCATTATTTTAGCTTACTTTTAGTTTATACACTTTCAAAACTCTTTTGGTTACGATTTCACTAATTTAATCTCGACAGTTAAACTTGAATTGAATAGTTGTCAAAATAAGTTTCTGAAGGATCGATATTCAGCTTTATTTATGGCCACTATATTACTTGGTGAGACCACGTACACTTGTGTGTGCGCTTAGGCATAACATCTGCATAGCATAGCTGATATCTGTACTAGTGATTGTTGCATACATGAGCTTGCCAACCAGTCATTGATAGGATGCAGCTTCCCTAAGTATGATATATCCAGTTGCACCAGTGGTTCTATAAAACTCTACTGAGGTTTGCTTTACTTTTGATTCTAATGGTGTAACAATAGGATTTGCACCAGAAAGTCCTGTCTCTGATATAAGCTCTAAAATGTACTTTCTCTGATTCAGTAAAACTCTTTTTTCATACCTTAGAACTTTATTGTGTAAAAGGTATTTAAGTTTTCCTAAATCCTTGAGCTTGAATTGTTGGTGTAAGATCTCTTTGACTTCATTTATCCTTGAGCTTTTCCCTTCCCTGGTATTGCATAATCATTCATACAAATAGGTTTTCTGATCAACCTAGTTGTTCTTCTTTGCGTAGCACACATAGGTGGCATAATATTAACAGTAGATGGATCAAGCATCATCTCAGGTGATGCACCACTTGCAGAGTCTAAAGGAAATACATTTGTAGGTAAGATATTAGGAGCAGTATCAGGAACTACACCTGGTATATCAGATTGTGAGTTAGGGTCTTCTACATAAGATCCTATATCTATATGATCAGCAACACCTGATTGTTCTTGCAGGAAATCTGTCGTGGATTCAATTGTGTTTCCAGTTGCAAAAGGGAACACATGCTCCTAGAATACAGCATCATTAGTCATAAATAACTTGTTAGTGGATAAATCTATAAGCAAATAGTCTTTTTTATTAGGGGAATAGACATCAAGACTATTGGTTTGGCTCTTTATGAGAACTTATAACCCCTTGGTAACACAGATGCAAAACATAGATAACCAATAACCTTCAAATATGTCAAGGATGGAAGCTTAGAAGAGGGTAATCTATTGATTATGTAGACTACATCCTTAACATTCAGACTCTAGAATCTAGTAGGCACTTATGATAGAAACTTGATGGCTCAATCTACATTTAAAATTTGTCTGTGTTTTCTCTCAACTATTTGGTGAGGTGTATAGGGACAACTACTCTGATATATGATACCTAGAGACCTCAATAAGTCACTATATTGTGAGTTAAAAAACTCTTTCCATTATCAGCCTTACAGTTTTAAAATGTACACCAAACTGTGCCATGTATACAAAAGTCTTGAGAGCCACAATTGTTTCAGACTTTAACTACAACAACTGAATCCAAGTATATCTACTGTGATCATCAACCATTGTTAAGAAATAATATTACTTGTAATATATAGGTATTTTATAGGGTCCCAAAGATCCATATGTACAACATCAAAACACTGAGCAGTGCTAGTCTTACTTATAGGAAAAGTTAGCCTAGTTTGCTTTAATAAGGGATATATATGACAATTATTCAAACCTTTTACATCCTTATCATGCTTTAAGATATTCAGTAACTTCAACTCTTAAGCTGATCGACGACCAAGTCTTTTGTGCTTGAGACTGCAATCCTACACAGTTATTTCTGTTACACTTTTGTAAACTTGAGCCTGGGATGCATTGTGCTCTTCACACTTTACATTGAGAACATAGAATCCACTATTTTCCTTATTAATACCGTTCACCTTGCCACTGTGAAGGTCCTGAAAGATACAGAAGTCAGGGTAAAAAGAGACAAAACATAAAAGTTGTCTAGTCATTTTGGATACTAATAACAGGTTAGGTTTAAAATCAAGCACAAATAGCACATCTCTCACAATTCTATCTCTAAGCATATGTGTTTCTCTAGTGTGAGATATATTCACCTTATCCCAAATAAGAGGATGTACCTTATCCTTTTCTGAACCACCTACTTTGTAACATTTTGATAGAACATCCTTACTTGCTGCAACATGATATGTTACACCACAATCCACTATCCATTCTTATGACATCTGATGAAATAATAAACAAAAAACTTTACATGTCATGTTACTATAACAGCCATCAGGTGTATCTTTGTTCAACATATCCATGATTTTTGTACTCTCCATCAGCAAATGTTTTCCCCTTGGGTATAATGGCACTATGAATATCCTTGTTGTCTACCTGACTAGTTAAAGTAGCATGTTCTGATCACCAACTATGTGTTAGTGGAATATTGACCATTCATCTATCCTCCATACTAATGTCCATGATTACCATATCCACTAGCCTTTCTATAGGATGGATTATTTCCTCCTACAAGGTTAAAACCTTGATGTGCTTCTTTTGGTCCACTATTATAATTTC
The DNA here is from genome assembly GCF_002878395.1 of Capsicum annuum. Lineage (NCBI taxonomy): Eukaryota > Viridiplantae > Streptophyta > Magnoliopsida > Solanales > Solanaceae > Capsicum > Capsicum annuum. The sequence continues at coordinate 4,758,237 of NC_061112.1, forward strand.
CTCTTCTTTTCTGCTTCCAGTCATTTGGGTTGCCTATCGACTTATAGCAATTTTATCTAGTATGACTACTAAATGACAGTAATCATATCTGTATCCTCTGTTGTTTTGTGATCCATAATTGCTCACTGAATTTTTACTCACTTGCATTGTAACTGGATCAGTCTTTTCACTAGTAAAATTTGCACAAGCCAGTTACTGAATCTCATCTTCTATTATCATTGCATAAGCTTGATTGAGTGTTGGTGTGACTTATTTAAACAAAATTTGTCTTCTTGCCTGATCATATGATTCATTTAGCCCAATCAAGAATTGTATTAGTCTTAACTCAAATAAGTGATCTACATAGTCTTTGGATTTTGGACAAACACATGATAGTGCAGGAACTATTGCATTATATTCACTCCGTAAACTCTTCAACTTTGTGAAATAAGATGCTAATGAATCTCTACCTTGTGTCAAAGCGTTGATCTCTCTATGAAGCTGATAAAACCTCATACGATTCACCTTATCAAACCTTTTTTTTAGATTTTTCCACACTTCAAATGCATTTGTTGCATATTCGATCCCATTAAGTAACTCTGCACTCACAGAACTCATTATCCATTATAACACTATAGCATTGCAGGTTTCCCATTGGTCATGAAACTCCTCTCTATATGTATCTATGCTACATGTTCCACTCACAAATTCATATTTTTTCCCCTAAAAATGCAATTATCATCGATCTGCTTCACACTTCATAGTTTTCAGATCCTAAAAGTTTTATTGGTATCAAGGTTGCACCAGACACATTTGATGCTCCTATGAATAAAGGATCACTGGGATCTATCTTAGGTGCCATTTTCAAACTTCAGCACTCAAGTAATCAGATATAGGAATAAAAATGCACTATCCACTATCTCACTTCCTTACAGTTATCGCACAAAATGCATCTAGAAACCAGAAATCACTCCAACAATAAAAAGTTCAAATAGGAACTTCAATTCAAAAAAATGAGCTAGAATCAGAGATCAAAGAATGAACTAAGAACAGAGATCAAAAACTCTACCACAATGGAGATCTAAAATCCATACATTTCTTCTCAAACTCCATAATCAAGCTTAGGACCTAATACCATGATAAAATCACTCGTGATCATCTGTGATCCTATAAGAAACCGTCTACAATGAGAAGAGAATTGAAACATTAATGGGTTAGTTGTATTGAATAATGTTCATCATCCTACAATGTGTCTTAGTTGAGTATTTATAGATGGTTACAACTTATTCTAGAAGCTTCTAATCTTCCTAACATACTAGCCAACTCAGCTTACTGTGACTAACCTTAGTGTAATAATAACAACTCTCAGTAACCAACTCAATGGAACAGTAAAACTACAAATGGAACAATCAAGTAACTAATTGCAGCCTGCATATTACAAACTTCTTAACCATGTATATTTTATCATATATGAAATTAATTTCTTTTTTAAATAGACTTAAGTCATCAAGAGACCCTTAAACTTATTCAGATAACTCACTTAGATATCTTAACTCAATCCTATACTTGTTGAACACCTCAACCACTTTAAATTTGAAGCACTTAAATACTTTTTGCCTGAGTGGCATATTGGTTTGGGCATCTTAACTCAACCTTATACCTATTGAATACCTCAACCACTTTAAATTTGAACCACTTAAATATTTTTTGTTGATGTGGCATATTGATTGTGATTCACGCTATGAGCATGTGAGGGCATTCAATTTGTTTTTTAAAAAACTCTTCGCCATCCTTCAGTCTTTCTACCAGTTTCGCCGCCACACCACCAACGACATAAACTTGACTTTCATCGCTGCCACAACTACAAAAACCGCAAGAACATGCTAATTATACTTTTAAATTCAACATAATTTCCTTATTCTCTCCAAGTAAAAGAAAAGTCAGGTTTGATATTCTAATATTTTCCGATGAATTTTCATTTTCTGACAGGTTCAATCCCAACATATACTTATAGCAATATAATCCGATATAAATTAATTAGCTAAAACCAATCTTTTAAGAAAAAACTAATTTTTAACCGAAAAAAATCAAATATATGACTCCAAAAAAACTACGGCATAACTCCATTTTCTCCAAAATAATTAATAGGAATTCATTAGTTTTTCTAGCGAAACGTCATTCTTCATTCTCTATAATTGACCAATAAAATGGAGAAGATAATTGAAAAATGGGTTGAGGAAAGATATAATAGCATGTCGGTTTATCAAATTAGCATTTTTATTTCTATTTTTGAATCAAATCTGCAATTTTGTTGATTGGTGGTTTAAAAAAAAAAAAAAGAGGTGGTGGGCGCACAGTTCCGATGGAGTAGCAGGAAGGGTTTGGGTGAGCAGGTGGGGTGTGCAGGACTACCCATTTTTTCCCATTCTCTTTTTTACTTTAAAATAAATTTTTTTTTTTCTTTCACTTATATTTTAATATATTTTTTTAATAAATTTTTGTACCATAATGACACATGTCATCATTTCATTCGTTATTGTATCATGTTATCGTGGGTGTGCAACAAACACTTTATACATTCGGGTGATTGTCAAGAAAGTGTGATATAGGTATTGATTTGAAGTGGTAGAGGTATTCAATAGGCACAAGGATGAGTTGAGGTGTCCAAGTAAATTATCCGAACAAATTTAAGGACTTCTCAGTGACTTAAACCTTTTTAAATAACATATGAATAGGAGTTTAGAGTAGACTTTTATATAGCAAATTTTTAAATTTATTACTAGATAGTGATGACCCGTGCTAGCAAGGCCTAATATTGTGAAAGTCGAAAAATGTTCTATTCAACTTTGTTTTGACCTAGAATTATTGAGAAAAGAAATTAATGCATCTATGCGACTATCAAATTAGATGTGTGACAAACAACATGGAATATCAGTTATTGGAGAGTACTTGTGTACATTTAGACGCAAAAAGTCTAATATATGATTGCAAATGACATACATTTTACATCCATGAGAGCGCCGCACATGCTACAATGTGTGGCATTCTTTACATACACGGCGAGTACTATTTACATGTATACTAATTATTTACATATTGACATCAAATGCCCTGCATTTTTCTTGAACAGACCAGTGCCCATCGCAATCTTTGATCAAAAGTACCCGTGAAATTATAAAGTAGTAAACAAATGTTGGTGCACACTTCTCAAATAGACTAAGAGCAAACATATACCAGTAATTATAATTTTTGTTAGATTCATGATAAGATAGAAATTTGGACAATCTGCAAACTTAAAATGGGTGTGTATTAAACTGTTGCAGATTCTAAAATTTATAAATGACATACCTTTTCAAACATATTCATGCAAATGATCGTATCATTTACAATAAAATAAAAGGATAAACCAACTGTTACCACTTAGAAGACTAAAAGGGATAGCTCAATATACACAAGTCATCCAATACATGAACAAATTATTTACATTACAACGATTGTGATGGCAGATTCTGGCAATGTAATACTACTCCACAAATTGTTCATCCCTCCATAGGCTCAAACTCTCATAGCGCCTACAATGCTTCTGCAGATAATACTTTTGATATATGTGTGAGCAAGAAAATATCACTACTTTCATATGAGAAATGAGGTTGTCTAAGTCCTCCTATTAATGTTTTATTACCCGTCTTATCTTTGACTACTTCTCTTTTTTCTCTTATGTTAAACAGAATTATAGCAAAGCTTAGGCATGTTCTGCACCATAACATGTTTCACATTAGCAGTGATATTAAATTTCCGCCCCTTGTTTTATTCTAAATGTGATAGTAAACTGGAGAACGTGTTAAAAATAAATACGATTTTAGGCACATATAAAAGTATGCCTAAAGTCGTAGAAGTGCATGATGCACGAAAAGATGTTTATAACTTCTTCCCCGGATCCTACAGGCAACCTAGAGTAGCATAGAGACTTTTCTGGTACAAAATACGGCACTTCAAAATGTTTTATTGTTCTGGTTCAAAAGATGTGCCCCTAGTGACTTGCCAGATAAACTAATAAGTCGGGCATTCCTTGCCTACTCAGTGAAATCAATAGTTTTTTAATTGCGACCAGTTAAGGCTAACGCACCCATAAAAAACCTTCGTATGTGGCATAATTTGTCATCTTAAATATTTCACTACATTTCTATAAAATTGTAAGAGCATGTCATTAAGGGTGTAATAAGAACTTCAACATTTTTGAAGTTTCAAATATACAAATGAAAGATCTCCTATGGAGATGCTAAAAGGAAACACCATATCGCATGATGAAATTGGAGAAAAGTATGTGCATTGTAACACACTTGTAGGGGGTGCGGATAACTTTAATAGATTTATTGTAATTGATCTATTTTTATTTATGCGTGGATATTTCTTAATTTCTCTAAATATTTTTATTTTTAGTTTATTGTTCATATCTGGGGGTTGATTAACTGGTATTTGATTAAATACTTTACTGTAATATTCTTTAGTTTTTTCTCTTAGTCTTTATAATTCTTCTATATTATTTTTAAGCTATTCTAAATATTCTATATCTTTTGTTCTAAAATATTCGATTAAATTCTCTTTCATAAGCATTTCTTCTAATCTTATTTCTTCCATATCTTGTCTCCAATATTTTAAATACTCATAGTTTATCATTTTATTCTAAAGTAGTTGCTTGTTTACTAATTTCCATGTAATATTCTATTTTAATTGTACTATAATTTATATCTGAATTAAGGTTATTAATGTTATTAATTATCTCTCTTTCTTCTTCTTTTAATGAGTTTTTTATGTTATATAAACTATTATTTGTACTTTTTTCTAAATTTTCTAAGGTTTTTTTTATCCATATTAATTTTTCTTTTAGATTTTCCATAATTTCTTTGAGTCGGTTTCTATAATTAATTTCTTCATATAAGTCACTTTGATTTTCGCTAATTTTTCTAATATATTCTAATATTTTAATCTGAATAATATCATTCTGCATAATTATCTTGGTATAGTTGTTCTATTCAATTTATAATTTCAATTTCATAGTCTATATAATCTATCTGCATATATTCTGTATTTTCTATTTTTATTTCTGATATTTGTTTATTTTTTAGATTTTTTGGTAATTTACAATCTCTAGCTAAATTATTCTAGTTTTCCACAAATATAACAAGTACATTCTTTTATAGATTTCTTTTTTCTATATGGTCTTTTATGTTTATAATTTTTTACATAATATCTTTTTCTTGGTTTCTTATATTTATATTTTGTTTTTTTGTATTTCTTATATTTCTTATGTCTTTTTCTTTTCATGTAATATCTTTCTTTACATCCAAATTGAGGTGCTATTTTATCTTTACAACATGCTAAATTTTTTATTAATTTTTTTTTCATTTTTATTTCTTCTCTATATTTTTTATATAAATTTCTATACCATTGTTGTAAAATTTTTATTCTTGCTCCTAGGGCATCTACTATTTTTGCTTCATCCCAATTCTTTATTATTTTTGAACTAAATGGTTCAGATAATTTACTAAAATATAATTTTCTTATTTCTTTACTTTCTTCTATATTATATGTTCCTTTATAATAATATTCTTTAAATGCGCACGTATATTCATCTATATAGCACATATTACATATTGCTAATTTTTAACATTAAATTCCTATTCGTATCTTTTTCTTTATTTTGTTCTGCTTCTTCTGTTGTCATACTGCTAAATTCATCACTTATAGCTATTTCATATTTTTTCAATATTTCTGTTTGTAATATTTTTGTAGGGGTTGATGTTCCTTCTGTTTTTGTATTAGATCTTAATACTTTTTTACTTGTTTCGGCTAGGTTTAAAAACCATAATTTTACTGTTCCTATTAATGTCTTTTCTATATATTCTGGTGTATTTGTTGTATCTATTTTATTATCTAATAATTGTTTTGACATGTATCCTACCCATAGTTGTATTATTTTATTTGTGTCTATTACACAGTCTAAATCTAAAAAGTTATAATTAGTTATTTGTCTTGGTGTCCATTTATTATATTTATCCTGTGAATTATACCTTTTAAACTTACTTTTGTAATTATAGGTTGAATTTCTTATATTTGATGTACTAGGTATTATATTTTTATCTATAGTATTTACTTCTGTATTTATTAGTTCTAGATCTTCTTTATTAATTACTTCTTATTTTTCATTAATTTCTAGTTTTTCTATGTTTTCTAGAATTTCTATATATGTTTCACTATCTTCCGAATCATAATTATCTGTTTCTTCAGCATCTATTGTATTTATTTCTAATTCACTGGTTTCTGGTTCTTTATTTTTTATTTCTAATTTTTCTTTAAATTGATTTATCTCTATTAATAATTTTTGTTCTTTATCTTTTTCTTTCTGTCTCTTTTCATATAAATCTTTTAGCAATTGTAGTTCTTTTTCTAATTCAGCAATCCTACTATTTTTAGTTTCTTCTATTTTTCGTATTTCTTCTATAGTTTGTTTATTTATTTTATCTATTTCCTTTTTTCTATCTATCTCTTCATTTTCTCTTTCTATTCTTACCATGGCTGTCAACTTATCCTCTAATTTTAATTTTTCTTTTTCTAACATTAAATATAAATGTCACCTATTTTCTTATACCTTCTTCCTAGATTAGAAAATACTATTTTTATTTTTAATCCTTCATGATTTTCATATGTTTTTTCATTAATTATAAATTCTTCTTTGTTCATTTTATTTAAATGTATATAAGATATATATATATATATATATATATATATATATATATATATATATATATATATTCTAGACTATCTATTGCTGGTTCTAAATTTGATATTTCTCTTTTTTATGCATTTATTGAGTTTTTACTAACTCCAACAATTATGTTATACTGTAGTCTTTCTATCCTTACTTTTAATTCTTTATCTTTTTCAGATATTATTGGTTCTAATTTTTTATATTGTTGTGGTTTTTGTACGTTATCCATCTAAACAAATAAAATATTGTTTTGATAAATATCTAAATTTAATTGTTTCATAATCAAATAAATTAATCAAATAAATCTAAATATATACTTCTTCCTTAACTTTAAACAACATAGGCTCTGATACCAATAGTAGGGGGTGCGGATAACTTTAATAGATCTATTGTAATGGATCTATTTTTATTTGTGCGTGGATATTTCTTAACTTCTCTAAATATTTTTATTTTTAGTTTATTATTCATATCTTGGAGGGTGATTAACTGATATTTGATTAAATGTTTTACTGTACTATTCTTTAATTTTTTTCTCTTAGTCTTTGTAATTCTTCTATATTATTTTTAAACTATTATAAACATTTTATAGATTAAATTCTCTTTCATAAGCATTTCTTCTAATCTTATTTCTTCCATATCTTGTCTCCAATATTTTAAATACTCATAGTTTATCATTTTATTCTAAAGTAGTTGCTTGTTTACTAATTTTCGTGTAATACTCTATTCTAATTGTACTATAATTTATATCTGAATTAAGGTTATTAATGCTATTAATTATCTCTCTTTCTTCTTCTCTTAATGAGTTTTTTATGTTATATAAACTATTATCTGTACTTTTTTTTCTAAATTTTCTAAGGTTTTTTTTATCCATATTAATTTTTCTTTTAGATTTTTCATTATTTCTTTGAGTTGGTTTCTATAATTAATTCCTTCATATAGGTCACTTTGGTTTTCTCTAATTTTTCTAATATATTCTAACATTTTAGTCTGAATAATACCTATCTGGGTAATTAGTTAGGTATAGTTGTTCTATCCAATTTATAATTTCAATTTCATAGTCTAATATTTTTCTAATATTATTCTCTTAATATCTATAATTTCTATATTTCTAAGTATATATAAGATTAATATTTTAAGATTATCTATCATATAAAATTGGTTAAATACTTTATTATAATATTTTTTTATTTTTTGTTTTAATCTCATTAATTCTTCTATATTTTAACTGAGAAATTGTATATATTTTATCTCTTTAGTCTTCATATATTCATCTAAATTTATTTTCATTTGTTTTTCTGTTGATTGTATATTTTTCATATTCATTTTCCAAAATTCTAAATATACATAATTTATCATGGTTGATATATAGGTTTGGTATATAAGCATTTGTAAGAGTAGTTAGGTAAGTGTGGTATATAATTTACTCTAGTCATAAAATATTTATCAAATATTTTTTCTAATATGATTTTTATTATATCTGTAATTTCTATATCCTTAAGTACATATCAAACAAGTATTTTAAATTTATCTACCATTTCTTCGGATAAATAAATATCCATTTTTCATATGGTGCGTTTTCAAACTATTCCCTTCAATCATGCACATAACAAAATATGATCACTTTGGATTACTATATACTAGATTATTCTTAAATAACATGTTTTTCGGTCACTATTAGCATGGTAATCTGGATACTTTTCCCTTAAACAGCGCATCTACTCTGGCTACTCCCCTATCACGGCTTTCTTGCCTCACCGATTTCACCTTTAGGATGGCATAGTTCTTAGGGATTTTTCTCCTTTTTCACTTTGCTAATAAACTTCTTAACATGCTATTTTTTGAATAATTCTACTATAAACATAAACTTCGTATCTTTTTCTTTATTTTGTTTTGCTTCTTCTGTTGCATACTGCTAAATTCATCACTTATAGCTATTTCATATTTTTTCAATATTTCTGTTGGTAATATTTTTGTAGGTGTTGATGTTTCTTCTATTTTTGTATCAGATCTTAATACTTTTTTACTTGTTTCGGCTAGGTTTAAAAATCATAATTTTACTGTTCCTATTAATGTCTTTTCTATATATTCTGGTGTATTTGTTGTATCTATTTTATTATCTAATAATTGTTTTGGCATGTATCCTACCCATAGTTTTATTATTTTATTTGTGTCTATTACATAGTCTAAATCTAAAAAGTTATAATTAGTTATTTGTCTTGGTGTCCATTTATTATTATTATCCTTTGGATTATACCTTTTTAACTTACTTTTGTAATTATAGGTTGACTTTCTTATATCTGATGTACTAGGTATTATATTTTTATCTAGAGTATTTACTTCTGTATTTATTAGTTCTAGATCTTCTTTATTAATTACTTCTTGTTTTTAATTAATTTCTAGTTTTCCTATGTTTTCTAGAATTTTTGTATATGTTTCACAATCTTTCGAATCATAATTATCTGTTTCTTCAGCATCTATTGTATTTATTTCTAATTCACTGGTTTCTGGTTCTTTATTTTTTATTTCTAATTTTTCTTTAAATTGATTTATCTCAATTAATAATTTTTGTTCTTTATCTTTTTCTTTCTGTCTCTTTTCATATAAATCTTTTAGCATTTGTAGTTCTTTTCCTAATTCAGCAATCCTACTATTTTTAGTTTCTTCTATTTTTCGTATTTCTTCTGTAGTTTGTTGTTTTATTTTATTTATTTCCTTTTTTCTATCTATCTCTTCATTTTCTCTTTCTATTCTTACCATGACTGCCAATTTATCTTTTAATTTTAATTCTTCTTTTTCTGACATTAAATATAAATGTTCACCTATTTTCTTATATCTTCTTTATAGATTAGAAAATACTATTTTTTTTAATCCTTCATTGTTTTTATATGTTTTTTCATCTATTATAAATTGTTCTTTGTTCATTTTATTTAAATGTATATAAGTTATGCTGATATATATATTCTAGACTATCTATTGTTGGTTCAAAATTTGATATTTCTTCTTTTTGTGCATTATCCATCTAAACAAATAAAATATTGTTTTGGTAAATATCTAAATTTAATTGTTTCATAATCAAATAAATTAATCAAATAAATCCAAATATATACTACTTCCGTAACTTTAAACAACATAGGCTCTGATACTAATTGTAGGGGTGAGGATAACTTTAATAGATCTATTGTAATGGATCTATTTTTATTTGTGCGTGTATATTTCTTAACTTCTCTAAATATCTTTATTTTTAGTTTATTGTTAATATCTTGGGGGTTGATTAACTGATATTTGATTAAATGTTTTACTGTAGTATTTAGAAAACCAACCTATAATTACAAAAGTAAGTTTAAAAGAAACAATCCAAAGGATGAATATAATAAATGGACACCAAGACAAATAACTAATTATAACTTTTTAGATTTAGACTGTGTAATAGGCACAAATAAAATAATACAACTATGGGTTGGATACATGTCAAAACAATTATTAGATAATCAAATAGCTATAGCAAATACACCAGAATATATAAAAAAGATATTAATAGGAACAGTAAAATTATGGTTTTTAAGCTTAGCCGAAGCAAGTAAAAAAACATTAAGATCTGATACAAAAACAGAAAGAACATCAACACCTACAAAAATATTACCAACAGAAATATTGAAAAAATATGAAATAGCTATAAGTGATGAATTTAGCAGGATGACAACAGAAGAAACAGAACAAAATAAAGAAAAAGATACGAATAGGAATTTAATGTTAAAATTAGTAATATGTAATATGTGCTACATAGATGAATATACGTGTACATCTAAAGAATATTATTATAAAGGAACATATAATATAGAAGAAAGTAAAGAAATAAGAAAATTATATTTTAGTAAATTACTTGAACCATAGATACCCTCGGAGCAAGAATAAATTTTTTACAATAATGGTATAGAAATCTATGTGAAAAATATAGAGAAGAAATAAAAATGGAAAAAACATTAATAAAAAATTTAGCATGTTGTAAAGATAAAATAGCACCTCAATTTGGATGTAAATAAAGATATTATAAGAAAGGAAAAAGACATAAGAAATATAAGAAATACAAAAAATCAAAATATAAATATAAGAAACCAAGAAAATGATATTATGTAAAAAATTATAAACATAAAAGACCATATAGAAAAAAGAAATCTCTAAAAGAATGTACTTGTTATAATTGTGGAAAACTAGGACATTTAGCTAGAGATTGTAAATTACCAAAAAATAAACAAATATCAGAAATAACAAAAGAAAATACAGAATATATGCAGATAGATTAAATAGATTATGAATTAGAAAGTGGAGATAGTACATATGAAATTTTAGAGGGTGAAACAGATTATGAAATAGATAGTGAATTAGATGAATCAAATGATTGAAGAAGATATAAAAATGAATCAAATAACTGAAGAAGATATAAAAATAATAACAAAGGAAGAATATTTAAATGAAGAAGGAACAAATCAAAAAATAATATTTGATAGTAATATATTTGATGAAATAAAGGAAAAAGAGTTAGACTTAAGTGTAGAAAAAATATTTAAAATACCAACAATAAAAAAATATATTTAGTAGAAAAAAGGAAGAATACAACGTAGTAAGTCAAAAGAAACATGTAATAGATTGTAGATATGCATAAGGAAGAGCTAGCATACCACTAGTAACAAAAAGAATAATTAATAAAGAAATAAACGATATAAAATGTAAAGACCCAATAAAATATGTACACATTGGAGGAACAGAGATATTAATAAAAGCATGCTTCAAAGAAGGAATAGATACACCAATAGAATTATATTTAGCAGATGATAGAATTATAAAGCCTATAGAAAAAGAATAATAAACGCTATAAAAGGAAATTTAATATACCAAAAATTTTAATTTATAATAAGTGCAAATTATTCAGTAGCAATAACAGATAAAAATATAGATAAATCATTAGTATTATATTGGAAAATATCAGGAATAGAACTAACTCCAAGAAGTAAAAGATTTACAACAAGATGTAAAACTCTATATGTACTAACAACAAAATATAAAATAACAGGAAAAAATAAATTAATAAAATACAATTAGAAAGTACTTTTGAACAATTCATAAAAACAATTGATAATAATGACTATAGTTACAAAAATATAGATATAGAAGAAGATTTACAAATAATAAATGATAGGATAAGTACATCAAAAAGAATAGCTCACGAAAAATCAGAATCATCAATTTCATCAAAAAGAACAAGTTATGAAACAACTTCAACAATTAATTTAAATCAATATTATATAACAGCAACAATAAATGAAAAAGAATATTTAATACTCTTAAACACAAGACAAGAAGAAAATTATATAGCAAAATATCTAGTAAAAAGTGAAGAAATAAAATCTAATAGTGATATATGCTCAGATCTACCAAAGTGTCTAATAAACATTAAAGATACGGCAGAAAAAAAAATAATAGGAGTTAGAAAAATAAAAATAGAATTTGAAATAAAGGAAGAAATGCAAAAAGCAGACATAATATTAGGAATAAAATGGTTAGAACAAGTAAAACCATACAATATAGAACATACACAATTGTCTATAACATATAATAAGGAAATATTATTTATAAAAAGTACTTTAACATGATATGAAAATATATGTACTTGTAAAAATAATAGTAGAAGGATATTATAATAGGTATTATACCTCTATGATAGATACGGGAGCAGAAGCAAACTTATGTAGATACAACTGTTTACCAGAAAGTAAATGGGATAAATTAAAAACACCAATAGTAGTAAAAGAATTTAATAATGAAAGAAGTTTAATTACATATAAAGCTAAAATTGTAAAAATACAAATATGGGATAAAATAATAACAATAGAAGAAATCTATAATTATGAACTAATATCAAAAGATATGCTTTTAGGAATGTCACTCGTAGATAAATTATACCCACATATAATAACTAAAACAGATTGGTGGTTTACAACACCATGTAAACAAAAAGTAAGAGCAAAAAGAGCTATTAATAAAATAAGAAAGAAAACTGATTGGATAGAAGGAAGTGGAAAAATTATACAAAAGTTAGAAAATATAAAAAATACTGAAGACACAATAGAACTAGTCGTATTTTCGATAAATAAAAAGGAAATAACTATATTTTCCGTAAATAAGATAGAAATAATTAAGAACAAATTAGAAAGATTATATAGTGAAGATCCATTCATACTATAAAAATTGAATTAATAGATAAAAATAGCATAATAACTCAAAAACCATTAATATATAATTTTGACGATTTAAAATAATTTAAAATGCATATAGATGAATTATTAGAGAAACAATATATACAAAAAAGTAATAGTAAAAATAATAGTCCAGCATTTATAGTAAATAAACATAGTGAATAAAAAAGAGGTAAAAGTAGAATCGTTATTGATTATAGAAATTTAAGTGCAAAAACTATGACATATAATTATCAATACCAAATAAGATATTAAAAATAAGACAAATACAAGGAAATAACTATTTTAGCAAATTTGACTGTAAATCAGGATTTTACCACTTAAAGTTAGAAGAAAAATCAGTACCACAAGGATTTTATGAATGAAATGTATTACTATTTGGATATAAAAATGCACCAGGTAGATATCAACACTTTATGGATAATTATTTTAAATAATTATCTAATTGTATAGTATACATAGATGATATATTATTATATACAAAAACCAAAGATGAACATTAAAAATTATTAGAATAATTTACAGATATAATAAAAAAATTAGGAATAAGTTTAAGTGAAAAGAAAGCCTAAATTATGAAAAATCACATAGAATTTTTAGGAATACAAATAGATAAAAGTGGAGTAAAAATGCAACAACATATTGTACAAAAAATAATAAATTTAAAAGAAGAATTATATACAAAAAAAAAATTACAATCGTTCTTAGGATTAGTAAATCAAGTAAGAGAATAGATACCAAAATTAGCAGAAAATCTAAAACCATTACAGAAAAAATTAACAAAAGATATCGAATATAATTACAACGATGAAGATAAAAAGCAAGTCCAGAAAATAAAAATACTTTGTAAAGAGTTACCAAAATTACAATTTTCATACGAAAATTAAAAAATTACATATATAGTAGAAGCAGATGCAAGTGAATATAGTTATGGAGGTGTACTTAAATACAAATACGAAAATGAAAAAATAGAACATCATTGTAGATTTTATTCAGGAACATTTAATGAAACGGAAATAAAATGAGAAATAAATAGAAAAGAATTATGTTCATTATATAAATGTCTATTAGCATTTGAACCATATATTGTATATAACAAATTTATTGTAAGAACAGATAACACACAGGTACGATGGCGGCTAACGAGAAAAATACAGAACTCAGTTACGATGAAGGAAATTCGGAGACTAGTATTAAATATACTGAATTTTACATTACCATTGAAGTGATCAATACTAACAAAAATGTCATTGCAGATTACTTATCAAGACAAAGCTTCTCAAACTGATTTATCAATGAAAGAGGCTGATGCCAAAGATACCCAGACTAATTTATTACTTCAAATGTTTGAACAAATGAAGTTATTACAAGAAAGAGTTATTACACTAACTACTGAAGTTACAAACGTAAAAGTGCAAGTTGGGCACTATAAAAAACAAGATACTGTGCAGGAAGAGCACATTAAAAAACTAGACCTAGAAGGTGACGATGAGAAACACTTAAAAACTCAAATTACAAATGAAATTATAATTACAGTTGCAGGCGCAGGAGATATATCTAAAGGGAAAAATATAGTCACTCAAAATAAACCTGAAATACCAAAGAAAAAGAATTACAACCTCAATCAGATATTTTCAAAACCATATACACCAAATATACAAAGATCAGAATCATCTGCAGCTCCCCAAATACATACATATTCTAAATCACTTAACCAAGAAAAACAGACATACAACTATGTTGCCCGAAAATACATTGAAAATATATACACCTTACAAACCATGTTAAATACCAAACCTATTCAAAGTGAATAACTAGCCGCACAACAAAAAAAATATATTACCCAGAAATGCCAGAATTACAATAAACTTATTGCTTTTCCAGGTACAATTTAAAATTTAATCAAATCATGTTACTATTATGGATTATTATCTACACTTTACACAACTACTGGAGAAGAGTTAGAAGGAATTCCAGATATTCACAATGGATTTATGATCTACAAGAGAATTACTAACAGACAATTATTTTATGTTGAATTTTATTTTGCCCCAACCGAAATATTGTTTGATGAAGTTAAACAGACTATTACAGTAATCAAGTTAGGTATAACCAGACATTGTATTATTCCAGAAGAAATATGTGAACAAAAAGAGATACCAAAGACAAAGATACCAGGATTTTACCACAACAAAAAAGTTATTGGACTTAGTAATATATTATCAGAATTACTTAATAATTATTCAAATCAGAAACCCATTTGGATATATAGCTTGAGGAATCAAACATTGATTTATTCAACTTGTAAAGAAGTTAGAGACCAAGACATAGAAGAACTTAGGAAATGGGGATTAACACTCCTCAGATTAGAAGAATAACCATTAACGAGATCTATCAAAAAAGGAATTATTTCAGAAGAAGCTATGGAATAATTTTGTGAAAAAGTTGGTCAAAAATACAATGATCACATATGTAGCACATGTAGTGGCAGGCACAACTTTATTTCAGATGTAATGCTACACTGACAAGAAGATAAAAAAGCAGCAGATACGATAAAAAGAAGGTAGAGAAAAGAAGATAGCAACGGATCAATAATGGAGATAAAAGACAAAGATATTAATTATGAAAGAGACATGTAACAAAATAAGATAGATTTTTTTCTTTCTTTACGTAAATTATTAATATATTGTATAGGTTTTTTGACTATTGTTAGTCTAGGTATTAATAGTTTTTGTCCTTATTTGCATTTTAAGTCATTTTCTTCTTTTAAAGAAGAAGACTTTTTGTAAAGTAGAGTTAGGACAATAGAGACTTTGTAAAGAAAAAGTTAGGATACGTGTAAAAATAACAGTGTAAAGTATTCTCATTATAAATGAAAAGCATCGAAGGCAAAAGGAAGTAAGCCTTCATGCGTTGAAGCAAAAACTCTCTCTTGTCAACCATAGAAGAAAAAATATTTGATAAATATTTTATGACTAGAGTAAATTATATACCACACTTACCTAACTACTCTTACAAATGCTTATATACCAAACCTACATATCAACCATTATAAATTATGTATATTTAGAATTTTGAAAAATGAATATGAAAAATATACAATCAACAGAAAAACAAATGAAAACAAATTTAGATGAATATATGAAGACTAAAGATATAAAATATATACAATTTCTCTGTGAAAATATAGAAGAATTAATGAGATTAAAACAAAAAACTAAAAAATATTATAATAAAGTATTTAACTAATTTTAAATGACAGATAATCTTAAAATATTAATCTTATATATACTTAGAAATATAAAAATTGTAGATATTAAGAGAATAATATTAGAAAAAAATGTTAGACTATGGAATTGAAATTATAAATTGGATAGAACAACTATACCTAGATAATTATCCAGATGGATATTATTCAGACTAAAATGTTAGAATATATTAGAAAAATTAGAGAAAACCAAAGTGACCTATATGAAGAAATTAATTATAGAAACCGACTCAAAGAAATAATGGAAAATCTAAAATAAAAATTAATATGGATAAAAGAAACCTAAAAAATTTAGAAAAAAGTACAGATAAAAGTTTATATAATATTAAAAACTCATTAAGAGAAGAAGAAAGAGAGATAGTTAATAGTATTAATAACCTTAATTCAGATATAAATTATAATAAAATTAGAATAGAATATTACACGGAAATTAGTAAACAAACAACTACTTTAGAATAAAATGCTAAGCTATGAGTATTTAAAATATTGGAGATAAGATATGCAAGAAATAAGATTAGAAGAAATGCTTATGAAAGAGAATTTAATCGAATATTTTAGAATAAAAAGATATAGAATATTTAGAATACCTTAAAAATAATATAGAAGAATTACAAAGACTAAGAGAAAAAACTAAAGAATACAACCGTAAAACATTTAATCAAATACCAGTTAATCACCCCCCAAGATATGAACAATAAACTAAAAATAAAAATATTTAGAGAAGTTAAGAAATATCCACGCATAAATAAAAATAGATCCATTACAATAGATCTATTAAAGTTATCCACACCCCCTACAATGACCTATATGAAGAAATTAATTATAGAAACCGACTCGAAGAAATAATGGAAAATATAAAAGAAAAATTAATATAGATAAAAGAAACCTTAGAAAATTTAGAAAAAAGTACAGATAATAGTTTATATAACATAAAAAACTTATTAAGAGAAGAAGAAAGAGAGATAATTAATAGCATTAATAACCTTAATTCAGATATAAATTATAGTATAATTAGAATAGAATATTACACGAAAATTAGTAAACAAGCAACTACTTTAGAATAAAATGCTAAACTATGAGTATTTGAAATATTGGAAACAAGATATGGAAGAAATAAGATTAGAAGAAATGCTTATGAAAGAGAATTTAATCAATATTTTAGAACAAAAGATATAGAATATTTAGAATATCTTAAAAATAATATAGAAGAATTACAAAGACTAAGAGAAAAAATTAAAGAATACTACAGTAAAACATTTAATCAAATATCAGTTAATCACCCCCAAGATATGAACAATAAACTAAAAATAAAAATATTTAGAGAAGTTAAGAAATATCCACGTACAAATAAAAATAGATTCATTACAATAGATCTATTAAAGTTATCCGCACTGAGATCAATAATACGTATACGAACTAACTTCATCGACTTCTTCCTTTCCATTAACTTGTGAGCTGTGGTTCTTATCATCTTCAAGCTCAAAAAATAAAAATGAATTTTAAGCGATGCATCTTTTCACAAAAAGCTGATAAGCAACAAAAAACACAATTCAAGCAACAGTCGCTCATTATAAAAGGTTTTGTTTATGTCTTGCTCATTGAAATGGTAAGATCAAACTTGATATCTCTTATTCAGTCAGAACAACCAAGTAATATTTTATGGAAAGTATAAAAGAGAAGTAGCATGTCCAAATAGTTTTATGACCAGCTTGAGACGGCTAAGTAATAAGTTTTGAGAGTGTACCAGCTTATAGAAAATATTGGTTCAGCAAATCCTCTTTGGGAAATTCCTTATAATAATATGTTCAATGTTTTACCACCAACTTCAGTAGTCTAGATGATAAGTTTTCAAATGGTACCTGCTTACAGAAAATAATAAGTTTAAATAATATTGCTTCCCCCATGAGCCTTGTCATGCATCTCCTCCATAGTGTAAGCATGATCGACTATATCAATAAATGATATCCATATACCATCCTTTTTGGGAACGCCCCAGTAGCAATATGTTAAACGTTTTGGGAGTCTTCTTAACTAGCAGATATTTTCTTCGCAATAGCTAGGTATAGTAGAACAAAAGTAAACACGGTAATTTAGTAGAAAAGGGAGTAATGAAGTTTTTTAAAAATCAAACAAAAAAGTACGATGATTAGAAACACATGGAAAAAGTCTCCTCTAAGACTTCAAACATAAGCATACAAAGATAGAAGCAGTATCTGTCTCCTAACTTTGCCAGTTGCCATTGACATAAGTGAAAAATTATTTAAGCATCTTGGATCAAATGAAAAACTCAAAAGTATCTATCCTTTGCACCTTAGATTAAGCCTGTGAAACGGGCCGGGTTGACCCGACCCATTTAATGAAACCGGCCCAGTTTGACCCGGCCTGATAAGCCCAAGGGCTTTAGGGTATCGGGTCTCGGGCTGTTTTTTTAGTTTTTGGCCTGGTTAACCCGGCCCGGACCCAACTCGATTGGGGCCCGCCAGTTCACCGGCCTGGTTTTAATTTTGTTTTTCTTTTTTAATTTTTGGATTTTGGGCCAAACTAGTCGTTGGCCCAACGGCTATGTAGCCATTTTTGGGTCCAAACGGCTAGTTTGGGCCCATTAATTAAAAAAAAAAATTTACTTTTAAAATTATTTTTTAATCCCAAAATTTTTTCTATAAATACCCTACACCTTCAAATTATTTTTCACACAATTTTTAATTCTCTCAAATCTCATTCTCTCTCAAATCTCAAATCTCAAATCTCAAATCTCAAATCTCAATTCTCATTTTTCAAATATTCTATACATTTAATTTCCTAAAGTGCTCGCTTTAATTTTTTAAGTTTGCGATTACAAAGTACGAGTGGAAGTTTCTAAAGTTGCAACCTTCGGATACTTCCAAAATTTGGTATTGTCGTTCCATCTCTTATGTTTAATTTTTATTTACTATATTAATTATTGAATATTTAATTTTATTATATTTGTGTATTTTGAATTTTTTTGTTTAATTTATATTATAGATAAATTAAGAAACCTCGCTACTAAAGGTGTTAAAATTTTTTGTCCCGGAAGAGGTAGTGGTAGTAAAAAGTGAATTACTAGCGGTAGAGGTAGTTCAAGTGGTAGACATACCCGTGTGCCTCCGACACCGCTTAGTCAACCTTTTGAGGAAGAAGTAGGTGTACCTTTAGGTGTAGGTGCTCACGATATGGATTATGTAGAAGCTCAGAAAAATTACGGTATAGAAGAAGAAAATAAAGTAGATGCGGTTAATTTAGACGAAGATTAGAGGTGTACATAGGTCGGGTTGGTTCGATTTTTATTAAAATAAAAAATGAACCAATTATGTCGGTTTATTAAAACTATAAACCAAATCAAACAAACATAAATTTTTTTTTTCGATTTAGATTTTAGTCGGGTTTTTTTTTTTTGTTTTTTTTTTTTATAATCTTTAGTTTTTACAATTATATTGTGATTGAAGATTAGATCAAATATGTTTTCACTTATGTGCTAATGTAAAAAACATAATTATGAAAAAAAATGAGGAGCGGAAAACTCTCTTGAAACTAAAAAGTGAGATGAAGAGTGAAAAGTTTAGGTTTTAAGTTTATATTGGGTTTTCGATCATTTAATTAACAATTAATGGACAAATATTACAACTTAACGGCCCAAATCTAAATATATATCTACATCTACTTTCAAATTATTGAAAATTACTAAAACTAGTTGAAAAAGTAGATTATAATTAATATTTTATGTATAAAAAAGTTCGAATATTATATATATATATATATATATATATATATATATATATATATTATGTCGATTTGATTCGGGTTCGATTTGACTTTTTTTTGTTAACACCAAACCAAACCAAGAATGGTCGATTTTTTTTCTAACGCCAAACCAATCAAACCAAACCATAAGTCGGTTTTTTTTCTCGGTTTGGTTTGGTTCGTTGATTCGATTTGACTTGACGGTTTGGTTTGTACACCTCTATTCCTAACAAAGATGATGAAAATATTGGTGAAACACTCGCAGTAGGAAATACTAACGTTAGATCTGAATCGGTTAATCTCCCTTCCCGTCCTCCCCGTGCCCCAAGAGCTCGTAAAACAACTAGTATTGCATGATAATTTTTTGAACGTGTACCAGATACTGAGGTGCAATGCAATATTTATCAACAAATACATAAGCATAAAAGTGGAGGCAAGCAAGGAGGTACGAGTACATTAATGAGACATATAGGTGATGATCACGAAAGAGAGTTAAATATTGCACGAAGTGGTGGGGATGTTGGTGGGCCAACGCAAACTAGAATGGACTCAGCAACCGGTCAGGTAACGAAGAAGTATAATAAATTGAGGGGCCGGGAAGAAATAGATAAAATGGTAGCTGTGGATTGTTTGCCTTTTAGTTTTCCTTCTTCTGATGCCTTTATTCATTATATTCAAACAATTTATAATCCTATGTTTAATGGTGTTCCTAGAAGTACTTGTCGATCTGATATTTTTAGACTTCATTCACAATATTATTTTTATTTATCAACATTGTTAAAAAATATTCAAGGTAGATTGTCCCTAACTTCTGATCTTGGTCATGCTGTAAATAAAAATGATTATTTAACCGTTACTTGTCACTGAATGGATAGTAATTTTGTGATGCAAAAATGTATTCTTGCTTTTTTATATGATAAAGATCGTAAACATACTGGAGATTTTATTGATGATTCTATTGTTAAAGTTGTCGGATTTTATGGTATAGAAAATAAAATCTTATGTATTGCTTTTGATAATGCTTCTAATAAAAAGACTGCTATAAAAATATTAAAATCTAAGCTATCTCCGCTGTTATCTGAAATTTTTCATATTTAGTGTGCATGTCATATATATAATTTAATTGTAAAAGATGGTCTTGAGTTTTTTGACCTTTATATTGAAAAAATCTGTCTTGCTTTTGGTTTTATTCAAGGAAATAATCGAAGAAAAAGAATTAGAGAATTTAAAGTTAAATGTCAAGAAAATGGACTTGCACCGATATTGATGCCTGAGGAAATTAATATTAGATGGAATTCTACGTATAATTTTTTAAAAATTTGTTATAAATATAGAGTTCCTATTACACTAGCTTTTAACCAATATTGCGGTTCATTTTCTGATTGTGCTGATTGCATGCTACATGATTCTGATTGGGTTGTAATTAATGATCTTGTTACGTTTTTAAAAAATTTTTATGTAGCTACAGTTGAATTTTTCAGTGCTTATTATTCTACTGTTTGTAACATTTTGACATATATAACCGATATTTCTGGTTTGCTCAAAGAATATAAAAATAAAGAAGGTTATAAAGAAGCTGTTGGTGCCATGTTTACTAAATTTAAAAAATATTTTTTTTCGATTTCCCCTATTTACTTGGTTGGTGCTATGCTAAATCTGTGTATGAAATATAATACTATGTGCCGCTTTAGTACTATTATTTATGATAACTTAGAAATAAATACTAACAATGATTCTGAACAAGTACAACCTGATTTGTGGACGGTTATAGGTGATGCGAATGAATAGATAGAAAAATTATATAATCACTATGCTGATTTATTTGATTTAGCCGTACCTATAAATATCACTCTAACTGTCGCTCCTCATCTTCCCGAGGAGCCATCATCTTCTAAAAGGCCGGTACAGTGGTTTTCCTGATTCCTTTTATGATTTACCTTGTTGGAATAGTGTTGATGACAGAGCTTAAACATCAACTGATCGAGAAGAGCTGAAATATTATCTTCGGTCGCCGCCAGAGGATCGCAGGCGACGGATCAACACGTTGAATTGGTGGAGGAGTAATGAATCATAATATCCTGTGCTTTCAAGATTAGCTAGAGATATCTTGAATGTTTCAATGTCAACCGTTGCATTAGAGAGCGCCTTTAGTCAGGGACAACAGCAGATTGGAGACAACCGACACTCATTGGGAAGCAATGCAATGAATGTTCAAGTTTGCCTCAGAGATTGGATTAGAGCGGAAAGAAGAAATCAAGGAATGGAACTGGAGCTGAACGACGAGCTGAAACTTGAAGAAATTATGTCTTCACGGGAGAACTCAGCAGAATCAAGTCCAATACATGGTTATGCCCCCATTGACTTTGACTATCCTATGCAAGTTCCCGTTAATATTAACATGAATGAGTTGGAAAAAAATGATGCAAAATTTGTAGATTTTTCATTCAAGTAAATTATAAATTTTGAATCATTTCACAATCAATAAAATTCAACATTCATTAACTCCTTAGTCCTTATTTTGTAATTTTTTTCATTTAATGATTTAAATTGAATTTATACTTTAAATTAAAACCTTACTTCTAACATATTATTAATTTACTACCAAGTATTATTAATTTATTATATTAAGTAGCATATGTTTTGTATATTTGTGTATATATCTTCTATAGATATG